>NW_019384838.1:430223-458848 GCF_000671375.1 Centruroides sculpturatus
TATATAAATAAAAATGTAATGTTCGTTTGTTCCTACCGATTCCTTTGAAATTTTGACACAACGCTGCATTCGAATACGCACGTGTTTTTATATAATATACGTGTCGAAATTCCCCCCACTGAAGGGAGATGGTTAGGATTAAGGCATACCGTAAAGAACTCTGCTTCTATTTATACTATTTTAGATGCGGGTTTTTGCGTTTTTGATTGCGTTTTAATAGAGTACGTCAACAGAATGTACACTAAGAAGAAATTTTTCGAAAAATTCCCCCCCCCCAGGGGAAGTGTTATAAATTTATAATAGATACATTTTGAGCCACAACAACGCGTGGCGGGGTCTGCTAGTAGATTATAAAATGACAAAAGGCTTAGTTTTTGAAGATAAAAATATGCTTTATTTTTTAAAGTTGTAAATGCTAAAAACGAGTATAATCCTCATTAAGTTCGATTCCACTGGAGACACGACACATGATTCTTTCTCCTCGTCTGTTTTACGATCAAAATTTGTCTACTGCTTCCGTGCAAAATTTCGGAATTTTTTGACAAAACCCACTGACATTCTTAACTTTCAATATGGGTGAACGAAATCGTACCCCCTAATGCACACACAAACATCCATACATAAAGAAACCCCCTAATTTTTTGCATTTCATGATGTTAGAAGGTCCTCTGAGTTCAGAATGTAAAAATCATGTAGAATTATTTTTGTCAGATCGCCATACATTCCCTCTTTTATGTATAAAAGCCGAGAAAGTAAAAGTTAATTAAGAAAACGTAAGACTCGGAAAAGAAAACCTGCGAAAATGAAAATTCCAAACGGCATCGTCGCGACGATGCCGTTTGGAATTTTCATTTTCGCAGGTTTTCTTTCTCGCAGTAAAACTTTTGTGGTGTGTCATTAAGTGGCACTTTTCTGCAATAAAATTAGATTTACCAAGAATTATACATGCTAAAATTTTTTAATGATATGTATTGAATGAAGAGACAATTTATTGCATATGAAGTGAATTTAACACAAATAAATAAATCTACATCATTTTGTATATAATTTTGTTAGGTTTTTATTGTTATATACATTTAGGTTTTGAATAATTTGGATTTAGTGGAGTATACAGTAGAATCTCATTTTAACAGATTGCGGAATAATGGATTTTTTCTTCGGGTCTTGTCAAATCAATGTAATTTTATCTCCTTTTAGCGGATATTTAACTCGGAATAATGAATTTTTTTTTCTAGCTCCATCTATTGTAAACTTTGCATTTTTTGAATGTTTAGTTAATATTTGGGTGTTTCTGGGAATTTATGCAGTTTGATGATGAACTTGATACATTTGGGATATGTACTGTACAGTGCAATTGAAGAATTGTACGAGGAAAGTCAACAGGCTGATACGATTGAAGAGGAACCACCTAGTGAACATTATGATGCAGGTACAAATGTAGTGCCGAAAGTTAGCAAGGTCACCGAGTCTTTCCAACTTGTGAAGACCTTCCTAACGAGTTTCGTTGTAAATGAACAAGCTGTGCATGACATTACTAATATCAAGTGGTTGTTGTATTCAATAGGCAGAAAAGCAGCATCAAAACAAGTCAAAATGGATGAGTTTTTTAACAAATTATTGAATGAGATGCTAATGATCAAATGTAATTTGCTTCATTTTCACTGTAAAACTTACTTAAAAAGAAAAACGACGCGTCGTTTTTTTTAAAGTAAGTTTTACTGTATAAATTGAATTTTTTTGTAGTGAGATTTGTAAGTTCATAAACGAAGAGATAAATAATAACTATAGAAACAGTACAGTGATCGAAATTAAGTTTAATTTATATAAAAATATAACTTTAAAACTCAACAATTAAAACTGTGTATCTTCACTAAACTTACAATTAAGTTTAGTGAAGATACACAGTTTTAATTTGTATGTATATATATATATACATACAAAAAATTTCATATATATAAAATATGTATGTATGTATGTATATATATATACATACATACATACATACATATATACAAAAAATTTCATATATATAAAATAGAGCGTTAGTACTGTATATATATATATATATACAGTACTAGCGCTCTATTTTAACTATCAATACATTGATGTGTATTGCAGGGCCATGGAAGGGCTGGGGCAAAAGAGACATGGCTCCAAAATTCCAAAAGTGTTACATGGACGAACTAAATTCAAAAACCAGACCCAATAAATGTATACGTAATAAAACTACTGTATACACTGGACTGCTTTTTATAAAATTTATAAAGAAAACACTAAATAATTCTTTATTGTGTATTGCAAAAAATGAAAAAAATACCTTTAACAATAAGCAAAGTAATCAGAATTCCAAAAATCGCCAGGAAAATCTTCATTGTTTACCAGAATTCGCCTATTTCTCGTCTAAATCAAACTTCAAATATTAGTTAGAAATCACTTGCAAGCTATAAATTGTAAGGAAAAACCAATAAAATATTTTCTTATAAGCAAATAATATATACATAAAAAATTGATTTTTATCCAATGGCAGAAGAGAATCTATAAAATACTTTTGAGTAAACAACTGTATATTAATTCTAACGTCATACTCTCTTCAAATATATTTATACTGGCAATTAAAAATTTACACAGAAACGGAAGAACAAATAATAAATTCTGAAAAATTTAATATTCTGCCTGCGATTTCTGTATTTAAATTGTAAAATATTTTAATGGTTAGATCTCGTATATAATATTTAGGTTTAAACTGTACATATATTTTTAAATTTAGAAATGTTTATTTTTTTAGTTAAAAGTACATGACATAATATAAACTACTTTAAAATTATTTCAGAGATTTACTTGAAATTAACTACTATAAAGCAATTTAGCAAATATTTGAAATATAAACCTTATTGTAGGTTTTATTTATTTTCCGGATGTTGTAATATAACACAGTAAAAATTGTAATCGTGTCAAATTTGACCTTCCGGATTTCTTGCACATTCTAAGACCCCTAGATCCAAAAATCAAAAAACGAAAAAAATATATAATAATAAAATGGGAAAAATTCCTTAAATGTCTGTTTTTGTGTTAGATACGAAAGTTGGAATGGTAACTTATTTATAACGGACATTGATGTTCTTAAAGTTTGAAGTAAGGAAATGATCTCCTGAATATAGGATTCATCATTCCCCTCTATCTCCCCACTAGGTGCAATCATGCAGGCGGCCGATAGAACATTAAAAAATAAAATTCAAATATAATTGAATATTATATTTAATATAATGATAGGCGATGAAACAGATCGATGTTTGCATGACGACTGGAGATAAAAAGTTAGTATTGCTGTGCAAGTTATGGATATAAATAAGGCCGAAGCATACATGACAAGTGTTTTGCTTCAGAAAACTTAAGAGTTGAACCAGAGAAAAATGTGAATTTAACACAAATAAATAAATCTACATCATTTTGTATATAATTTTGTTAGGTTTTTATTGTTATATACATTTAGGTTTTGTATAATTTGGATTTAGTGGAGTATACAGTAGAATCTCATTTTAACAGATTGCGGAATAATGGATTTTTTCTTCGGGTCTTGTCAAATCAATGTAATTTTATCTCCTTTTAGCGGATATTTAACTCGGAATAATGAATTTTTTTTTCTAGCTCCATCTATTGTAAACTTTGCATTTTTTGAATGTTTAGTTAATATTTGGGTGTTTCTGGGAATTTATGCAGTTTGATGATGAACTTGATACATTTGGGATATGTACTGTACAGTGCAATTGAAGAATTGTACGAGGAAAGTCAACAGGCTGATACGATTGAAGAGGAACCACCTAGTGAACATTATGATGCAGGTACAAATGTAGTGCCGAAAGTTAGCAAGGTCACCGAGTCTTTCCAACTTGTGAAGACCTTCCTAACGAGTTTCGTTGTAAATGAACAAGCTGTGCATGACATTACTAATATCAAGTGGTTGTTGTATTCAATAGGCAGAAAAGCAGCATCAAAACAAGTCAAAATGGATGAGTTTTTTAACAAATTATTGAATGAGATGCTAATGATCAAATGTAATTTGCTTCATTTTCACTGTAAAACTTACTTAAAAAGAAAAACGACGCGTCGTTTTTTTTAAAGTAAGTTTTACTGTATAAATTGAATTTTTTTGTAGTGAGATTTGTAAGTTCATAAACGAAGAGATAAATAATAACTATAGAAACAGTACAGTGATCGAAATTAAGTTTAATTTATATAAAAATATAACTTTAAAACTCAACAATTAAAACTGTGTATCTTCACTAAACTTACAATTAAGTTTAGTGAAGATACACAGTTTTAATTTGTATGTATATATATATATACATACAAAAAATTTCATATATATAAAATATGTATGTATGTATGTATATATATATACATACATACATACATACATATATACAAAAAATTTCATATATATAAAATAGAGCGTTAGTACTGTATATATATATATATATACAGTACTAGCGCTCTATTTTAACTATCAATACATTGATGTGTATTGCAGGGCCATGGAAGGGCTGGGGCAAAAGAGACATGGCTCCAAAATTCCAAAAGTGTTACATGGACGAACTAAATTCAAAAACCAGACCCAATAAATGTATACGTAATAAAACTACTGTATACACTGGACTGCTTTTTATAAAATTTATAAAGAAAACACTAAATAATTCTTTATTGTGTATTGCAAAAAATGAAAAAAATACCTTTAACAATAAGCAAAGTAATCAGAATTCCAAAAATCGCCAGGAAAATCTTCATTGTTTACCAGAATTCGCCTATTTCTCGTCTAAATCAAACTTCAAATATTAGTTAGAAATCACTTGCAAGCTATAAATTGTAAGGAAAAACCAATAAAATATTTTCTTATAAGCAAATAATATATACATAAAAAATTGATTTTTATCCAATGGCAGAAGAGAATCTATAAAATACTTTTGAGTAAACAACTGTATATTAATTCTAACGTCATACTCTCTTCAAATATATTTATACTGGCAATTAAAAATTTACACAGAAACGGAAGAACAAATAATAAATTCTGAAAAATTTAATATTCTGCCTGCGATTTCTGTATTTAAATTGTAAAATATTTTAATGGTTAGATCTCGTATATAATATTTAGGTTTAAACTGTACATATATTTTTAAATTTAGAAATGTTTATTTTTTTAGTTAAAAGTACATGACATAATATAAACTACTTTAAAATTATTTCAGAGATTTACTTGAAATTAACTACTATAAAGCAATTTAGCAAATATTTGAAATATAAACCTTATTGTAGGTTTTATTTATTTTCCGGATGTTGTAATATAACACAGTAAAAATTGTAATCGTGTCAAATTTGACCTTCCGGATTTCTTGCACATTCTAAGACCCCTAGATCCAAAAATCAAAAAACGAAAAAAATATATAATAATAAAATGGGAAAAATTCCTTAAATGTCTGTTTTTGTGTTAGATACGAAAGTTGGAATGGTAACTTATTTATAACGGACATTGATGTTCTTAAAGTTTGAAGTAAGGAAATGATCTCCTGAATATAGGATTCATCATTCCCCTCTATCTCCCCACTAGGTGCAATCATGCAGGCGGCCGATAGAACATTAAAAAATAAAATTCAAATATAATTGAATATTATATTTAATATAATGATAGGCGATGAAACAGATCGATGTTTGCATGACGACTGGAGATAAAAAGTTAGTATTGCTGTGCAAGTTATGGATATAAATAAGGCCGAAGCATACATGACAAGTGTTTTGCTTCAGAAAACTTAAGAGTTGAACCAGAGAAAAATTCATCAGTGGGAATTACGTAAACACTACGATTGTTTCTTGTTTACAATCACGTAAAAAGCATAAAAACTTGGAGTTTGTAAACTACAAGCTTTATTTGTGTTGACGTCTTGTGATTAAGTTTAAGATTACATTTACGTAATCTTAAACGTAATCATAAATCATAATCTTAAACGTAATCATTGTGAGTGGTTGCATTAAATAACATAGGTTACAAAGTTTTGTTTATGCTTAATTTTCATTATGAATGGGACTTTATTCCCGTACCGTTAATTTTAAAACAATTGTGTAAGTAAAGCTTTAATTGTTGACGGAATCACAAAGGAAAGTTAAATACAGAAAGAGATACGCATGAATGTTATTAATTTAATCCTTCAGTATACTATATTGAATAATATGGTTATGTGGCCCAGGCTTNAAACGAAAACCATATAAAGAAATTGGTTATTTTAGCCTACCGTTGTTACTCGGGTGGTACTATATGGTACAGTTTTATTGGTCAAGTAGACACCAATTGAAAATACGATGTCTTAAATTTTTAAGATATCCTACTTTTTTCTAATGTTAGCACTAATAAAACTGCTTTGTTTACAGCAGAATATCAAGTGGTAATCTGACAAAGAATCAAATTTCGCAAAAAGTGGATCAAATATTTAAACTCGACATCCTCGAAAAGCAGTTAAAACATATTCTACGCGGGCTGGTAATCCCTTATTATATAATTTCCTATTTAAATACTGCCATACCGCTGAGTCCGATAGGAAGAGGGAGTTGTTGAAGATGAAAGTCTATGTTAATTTAAGTGGAAATAAGAAAATAACCCCTAATCTTAGTCTTTGACTATATTATTCATATAGTCGAAGATTAGGTAGGTACTGTATGTGTACTACGTTAGATACGATATAATAAAATTGTCCTTTGACCATTAACTTACCCTTTACAAGTCAATAATCGAAGCCTTTTCCCTAAACTTGTTTTTTACATCTCACAAGGCTCGTCTCAGAAAGATAACTGCAAATACCTGATTTAGTTCTATTGTTTTTGCAATGTTTACCTCTCGTGATTTTTTTCAAAGCGCATATATGAAATAAACCCTCGACTTAACAGAATAAAACAGGCGAAAGAGTATCTGTTAAAGCAGAAAATTACCAATGATTTTTATGATTATTTACAAATTGAAATAATTGTTGTGCGGTATAATACTATATATATATAGTATTATACTAAATAAGAAATATTTTTTAAAATTAATTTCATTTCAATTTGCAAATTATATTTTATGGCAGTGCTAAAATATAACTTTGAACAAACGCGCCAGTTATCTACGAGGCAGCTTGGTTTGAATTAAATTAAAATAAATATATATCAAATATTTTTATATATAATTTTTACCCTTATCAACTATATGAAACTATCCTAAAACATACCAGTAGGCTCTCGCTTGTTGGATTAGGTTATGAATTTACGTGCGATCAACATTGATAAGGGCGGACAAAACCGACTCTGCCTATATCGAATGAGATAAAACTTAATAAACAGTTTAGTCGTATGATTTTTAAGCTCATGATGAAGACGGAGCTTTTGTCTTATAAAAGTTTTTACATAATGATGCACCAAATTAAAAAAAAAAAAAAAAAAAAGAATTCAGCCACTTGATGCATAACTTTCCCAACTACGCCAGGAAAGTTACGAGATACATCGATGGATTTTTTAGATATTGAATGTACTGTACACTATTTCATTCTGTGTTTTAAGCGCTTTCCGTAGATTTAAGTTTAAAAAGTTCTTAAATTATCAAAAAGTAACTATAAAATTATTTATTATGGCATAGTTTCAATACCTGGATGCAATTTATAATCAAATTTTTAATTTATTTAATTTAAAATATATCCTCTCCACCTAAAATTAGTAGTGTCTTGCCCCTGTACATTCCACTTTTCCGTTAACAATAGAGTCGTGCCAGTCATCTATCTAACTTCTTTTAGGAGAAAATATTAAAATTGAAATAACGTGACTTCCGGCTTGCATCGGAAGTTTATATATAGTTAATCGGGTCCTTTTGCTCCCACGGTTTCGATATCAGGTTTTGTCTGTCATTTATCTAACTTCGTTCTTGAGACAGGCGGACGCAGCAAGAATTTATAGGCGTACAATTTTTTTACTCCAATAATAAAGTTTACCTGGCTTATTCTATATACAGGATTAGAAGGATCTTTTACATTACAATATTTAATGCGTAGAAGTAATCACAAAAGTGTCTTCTTTTAAATCTTAACGTTTTTTTTCACACTTCGGGAACTATAAATAACTGTCTTTACCGCGGAGTCGATCTTCTTTTTTTACGCTACTCTTCCGCCTCAATATATAAAACACGGTTAAAAAATTTAATATAACTGTTATATTTATGTTATACATAACCGTGTTATATTTAATAAATTAAATATAATATAACACGGTTATGTATAAAATAAATATAACAGTTAAATATTATATTTAATAAATTAAATATAATATTAATGATTGTGGAGAAAACCTTGAGAACATTTTTAAACCGTGTATTACATATTGAGGCGGAAGAGTAGTCTAAAATGGAAGGTTGACTCCGTCGTAGATACAAGTTAGTTTTCGAAGTGTGAAACGGATGTTAAGATTTAAAAGAAGACACTTTTGTCATTACTTCTACTCATTTAATATTGTAATGTATGAATTTTGTCCTGGCATGTTTAAGGATCTTTTAGTTTACAGCGTGTGAAATGTATAATATATATAAAAATTACAGTTACATTTTACACTACCGCAGTTATATTTTATATAGCAGTGAGAAAGTACGGTGATCGGTGAAAAAATAATCCAATGAAATTGCTAAAATTATGTAATTCTGAACATGTCACTTAAACGAAACATCTTTAAAATTTTCTTGCAATTTGAATAATACGACTACAAAGTTTTTTGCTTGCATCTACAGTGTGACGTCGCTATTTTCACATAAATATAATTAGCGATTATCTCTTTTTTCGAAAATAATTATGAAACCTAAAGTTTTTAGAATATAAAATGTAAAACAAACACGATTAAAATCATCTATTAGATTTGTAAATAATTATTAGACAAATATTGGGAATGCAGCATATGCAGTGATGTAGATGTAAAGTGAACAGAGCGACTAGTATTTTCACGATTGTTACCTTAATGTCCAAAATTAATATTAAAAATGAAAATATGAGCAATTACTAGTAAATAATAAAAAATGTTTCGTTTGTTTATTTTAAATAAATGAGTTATTCTTTAGATTTGTTTCTTTATTATAATATCGAGTATAAAAATTAAATAACTGTATGATTTTATATAAATGTGTTTAAAATGCTTACTGTATTGTTGCTGTTTTTTAAACTGTCGTTATTAGAAAACGGGAGTTAATTATAACGTTCATTTCCATTCTCATTCATCATTAACTAGCAGGTAAGACAAAAAATAAAAATACACATTAAGATTATTTCGTACGTCTAACCATTTTATTATATTATATTGTATTATTTGATTTATATAACGGCAAATGTTATCTTATGTAAGAGTTTATCGCACGAAGTGAACAATCTAACACATTTAAAAATTTCTTTAAATTCTGTACAGTAGAAGTATAAAGAATTTTTAATTTAAAATGTGTTAGATTGCGTACGATAACCTTTGTATATAAATCAAATATTATAATATAACAAACATTAAAACGAAAACCATATAAAGAAATTGGTTATTTTAGCCTACCGTTGTTACTCGGGTGGTACTATATGGTACAGTTTTATTGGTCAAGTAGACACCAATTGAAAATACGATGTCTTAAATTTTTAAGATATCCTACTTTTTTCTAATGTTAGCACTAATAAAACTGCTTTGTTTACAGCAGAATATCAAGTGGTAATCTGACAAAGAATCAAATTTCGCAAAAAGTGGATCAAATATTTAAACTCGACATCCTCGAAAAGCAGTTAAAACATATTCTACGCGGGCTGGTAATCCCTTATTATATAATTTCCTATTTAAATACTGCCATACCGCTGAGTCCGATAGGAAGAGGGAGTTGTTGAAGATGAAAGTCTATGTTAATTTAAGTGGAAATAAGAAAATAACCCCTAATCTTAGTCTTTGACTATATTATTCATATAGTCGAAGATTAGGTAGGTACTGTATGTGTACTACGTTAGATACAATATAATAAAATTGTCCTTTGACCATTAACTTACCCTTTACAAGTCAATAATCGAAGCCTTTTCCCTAAACTTGTTTTTTACATCTCACAAGGCTCGTCTCAGAAAGATAACTGCAAATACCTGATTTAGTTCTATTGTTTTTGCAATGTTTACCTCTCGTGATTTTTTTCAAAGCGCATATATGAAATAAACCCTCGACTTAACAGAATAAAACAGGCGAAAGAGTATCTGTTAAAGCAGAAAATTACCAATGATTTTTATGATTATTTACAAATTGAAATAATTGTTGTGCAAAAAATAGCTTTAATATAATGTAAGATAAACATTTATTAGATATTAATACATTACAAGTCGGTAAAATTCGAAAAATAAAGCGTCTATAAAACCTGATTTGGAGCTGTCACTACTCTTTTTTAAAAAAGAAAACTTTTTACAGTTTTGGCTATTGATTTATGGATATTAGAACTTTGTCTTTTCTAATCCGAACCGGTCGAAAAACACCAGGAGATTTTTGGGAATGGTCCGAATGAATATGAAAGGTCTCGTTCCTCACCATCGGCCGCCCCATTATATGTCATTTACCTATCATGGGCTTTTTAAAAGAACTCTTAATGCCTACAGATCAGAAAAAAGTTGAAAAAAGCAGCACATGCACCGAGCTATCAGGAGAGTAAACTCAACTAGTTGACCTTGAATCAGACTAACTTCCTGCTCTGGTGTAACCTGGGCCCTTCTTAATATAAACGTTAATACAGTGGTACCTCATGATACGAAATTAATCCGTTCCGAAACTGAGATCGTATCATGAAAATGTCGTAAGGTGGATCATCTTTTTTCATACGATTACATGTAAAACCAAATAATTCGTTCCAACGCGAAAAACATACTCAAATTAAAGCCAAGTAATACATTAAAAAAAATAACTCTAGTAAGAAAAACAAATGAAAAATGCGAACTAATGTAACGTCGTATGGTGAGTTTTTGTTCGTATCGTGGAGCAAAAATATGTTCGAATTTCATGTCGTATCCTGAAAATTTCGTATGCTGGGGCGTTCGTAACCTGAGGTACCACTGTATAATACGAAATATAGAAAAAATCATTTAATTAATTGTGGAGTAACTGTTGACTTAATAATTGGATCTCATTACGATATTTGTTTACTATCTACTCCCCTTTATACTTTACTCATTGATCAAAACAAATACAATAAGAAACGCACGCAGGGTGGCGGTTAACGTGTTTCTTAAATACGAATCTTTAAAAAACTTAACAATATAAGTTTCTCTATACCATATTAATACTAGAAGTTTATTTTAAAATTTTGAAACAACTTATTATTCACATCACAGTTATAACTACTTATAATAACAATATTTTAATAGAAACAAACTAATATTAGTGAAGAAATATTCAAGAAAATTTTGTAGTTTTACTTAGTACAGTATCGATAGCTAATTTAAACTAATATTCGCATACGAGAACAAATTGTCGTATTTCTTCTTTGATTTATTTTCGTATTATAATTGCTGGACGACCTGTGTAAATAACAGTCGGTTGCTGAACTCTAAAATGTGTTCCTCGTGACCGAAGATTTCTGAGATTTAAACGTTGAACTGGTGGTTTGGATGGTGGTAATATTATTACTCGAGGTGTCTGAGATATTCTTCGATTAGGCACCATAATAAATCGTTTCGGGATTCGGTATCTTAATCCTACCTCACCAGCAAGATCTGACAGTGATCCACCTAAGTCGCCACTTGGAAAGTCACCACTTAATCCTAGATCGGGCAATCCGCCGCCTAAATCGGGCAAACCGCCGCCTATATCAGGCAATCCACCACCCGGAAGAGATGGCAAACCACCTCCACCTCCGCCATCTGATCCACTCCCTGTCACTATCACCGGTCCACCAGCTGGAGAGGTAACAATTGTAGGAGCTGCTGCTCCTTGTCCACAGCAGCCTCCTCCGCCCATAGGAATATATATTGGTTGTGGTGGAAGCGGTGGCGGTGGCGGTGGAGGAGGAGGAGGTGGCGGTGGCGGTGGAGGAGGAGGTGGCGGGGCCCTAGCAGCAGCCATATCACAAGGACTTGGTGCTGCACCACAGGGAGGTGGTGCTGCCGCACACGGAGAAGCGGCCATAGGACATCCTCCGCCTTCGCTCCTCTTACTTCCTGTAATGCGAATCACTTTGGTACTTCTCCCAGAGCAAGCTCTTTTACTTCTCTTTAGATGAGATATCAGTTCGATTTGCTTGGGTTCTGTTGGATTATCGACTAGGAAGCCTAAAAATGAGAAATAAATCCACTGAAATTTGCTTAGTTTATTACTTTTATACAAGTAAATACATCTGAGATGTTAAAAATTGCGCGAAATAAAATATTAAAACAATTTAAATGACAGCTAAATTTTTTCTTAGGAGCTTTTCCTTAGTAAAGATGTTTGGTGCTTAGAAGCGGTACCCACAAAATTTTTTACCTATATTATTGTTTTCTACAATTCGTTTTAAAGCACCAAACTTATCTTTACGAAAGAAGAACTCGTAAGAAAAAATTTGAAACTTTTATTTATTGTCGTTATTGTCTAAATTTTTTTACATCTCAGATATTATTTGGATATAAACTGTTTTTATTTAATCATTGTGTTATTACTTCAAGAATTAACATGACTACCGAACGCTTTCAATATGCCGTTTAGTAAAATCGTTATAAAAACTTTTAATTCACATAAATTTGATCTTTTGTTGTTTTATATATTTTGAATAAAATTCATTCGTATCAATGCAATTTTATCTTTACAAGTGTAAAATTAAGCGATAAAAGTGAGATAGTTCTATGAGGAATCCCCGTAAACTTTTTCCGTTATCAGTGAGGTACCGACGTTTCGCCGGTACCTCACTGATAACGGAAAAAGGTAAGTTTAAAATTTTAGCTTTCTAGACCCAGTAATTTTTTTCTCTAGGAGCGTCTGTAGTGTTGGATAGAAAAAAAATACAGCTTTTTTGGAGATTTTTGCACTACTCGATCGATTATATTTTGTCAACTCCTTCGCACAAAAATCTGAAATTTTGCACACTGCCTAAGTAAACAAGTATTTGAAATTTCGAACGAGATATTCAGACTTACTACAGGTGTTTGGAGAAGTGCGGAAATTGACCCCCTAAAATCGCCAACTTTAATTCCTGTATATTCGGTCAGTCAGTGACTTTTTTACTTGGCGCGGAGTCACTACCATGACTCTCGAGTAAAATATAGAACCCAGATTAATGGACAATTTATTTTTCAAGTGTAATTTAAATAATTGTAAATTTAGTGAAGTTATAATCGTTCATATTAAAGTTCAAAGCTATAATTTTGATCAGAATACAGAAATAACGTAAAACCTATCTAAATTAGTTCATCTAAAGCTTTACGTAACGGAAACCTGCTTAAACATATCGAGTCCTCTTAAGAGAGAACCTTCGGGATGCTCCCTTATTCGGACTGCTTCAGTATCTGAAGTAACAGGATAATTGCAGATGTCATTAATGACATTTGATTCTCTTCACGTTTTCTTATCTTATAAGAGCTGTATAACATAACACAATTGAAAACGTAAAAAAATACAGAAGAAACTAAGTCGTCTTCCTTTCCATCCTGTCTAATCAACAGGAACAAAAATAGTCTTCCTACCCAAAGACAAAATTCTGTATTTTTGTATTGTGAATACCGTTTTCCTTTTTAATTGAAATTACACATAATTTTACTGTACGTACTGTACAGTACATATCGGTTTTCACACATATCAATTTTATTGTTCTACCAAATAATTAGTAAATACAGTATATTTACTAGTCACATTACTTTCATTTAATCCGTCTATTAACGTATGGTTCGGAATTTTGAAGATCGAATTCGTGAATTTTCTATGAATTTTTAAAATCGTAGAAAATTAAAAAATTCAATTTTCAAAAATCTAAACCTCAAGTTAATAGAATAACTAAGTAAGATTCTAACACAAATGGGCAAAAATCATTATAACATCGTCACATTGCCGAACCGCAATTTTAATCATACTTTTAAGTTAATTTAAAATATATGTTCTTTATGTTAGTAGTATCTTGCCCCTGTAAATCATACTTTTCCTAATAATGAAGTCATACCGGAAATCTAACTCCGTTTTTGAGAAAATATTTGAACTGAAATTACGTAACTTTCGGTCTAGACCGGAAGTTTGTATATAGTTAATTGGACCTCCTTTCCCTGAGCTTTCCCCTGAAGAAAAAGCATTAAATTTAGATGCCATCTCGTGAAGATCGTGTATAATTAGAGATTAGAATTAGCCTTAACTGTCTGGATCATCCGGCCATTAAGATTACATTTCAGTCTCATTTTGTGATTGAAACTATTAATAAATCTCCAAATAAAATATATTTTGAAAATATTTCAAACTCAGTTATTATCTCTTTTCAGTTTGCTAGAATGAAATTTATCTGAATACTGTATTTTATTTTTTTCTTTTATAAATTCTTTTTGATATTTATAAGTAAAAAACGTCGAAATGTTGGGTGTACGATGTACGAAATAAACAATATTACTTTATCCCAATTCGAAATAACATTTTTATCAATATTGCATTGAGTTATTACTTACATAATAACCAAGTAAAAGTTTGTGGATATACTTGTTATTAAATTATGAATGTTTAATATTCTTGAATATATATCATCGATTTACACTTTTCTAAATAAGTTTCTTTAACCATTTTTAAAATTCTTGCATATTAGATCTACGAATTTAGCATTAATGTGACTTTTTAACTTCCCCTCAAAAAGTAAACTACTGTTTTCCAAGAAAATTTTCAGTATAAGTATGACATACAAAACGAAATTACTAAGTATTATGACTAAAATACTAGAAAATACTTTACTGTTTACTACAAAATTAGTCAAGAAATAAAAATTTACCTTTAACAATGAACAAAATAAAGAAAATTCCAAAAATCGTCAGGAAAATCTTCATCCCTTTCCGGTTATCTTTCGTCCAAATCAAACTTCATCAGCTAAAAATTACTTTCCTACTTACGAATTGTAAGTGCATACCAATCTTCTTATATGTGGATAACATATCTTAAAAAATTTATTTCTATCCAATAGCAAAGGAGTATCGTTAAATACTTTTATGTAAGTTCGATCTTTATGTATTTTGCATACCTTGTCTACTAACAATTGAAAAATCTGTGCAAACATCATATGAATAAATAATGAATTCTATAAAAATTAAATATTCTGCTTGAATTTGAATATAAAATTTAAATTAAACATATTTTAATTCTAAATTAAATTTATAATATATATTTTTTTTATTTTTTGTATTTGGAAGTAATAAATGAAGACACAAGTGGAGTGTTATGTTACAATCATTCAAAACTCTATTGTCCAACATATTTCGTGTAGGCCTATAATTGATTTTGCAATACAAGGCTTTCATCCACTGACGTCTTCAAATATCATATAATTTTTATATTTTTATATTTCGTATTGACTAAAGTTATTTAAAATATTTTATTGTGTTGATAATTAATTCGTTTAAATATAATTTAACAATTGACTTATTAAGAAATAAACAGCATTTAAAGTAAAATCTGTAGTGTAGATTTATACTTTGGGGTTAATTGTTTTTTAAGAAGAGATTTATATTTTATATTTAAAAAATAAAGTCTACTATGAGATTTGGTTTTATGTCGAAAACACATTTGTAAATAACTATTAAACACCATCGAATATATTTCTAATTATTAGAAATTAATCTAGTATTTATTCCATTTTAATTAATTCCATTTTTATATTTGTCATGTATTATGAATAGGTTTTAATTAATAATCCAGAATCAATATTATACTTGAATAATAGTATATTTACAATAGAATATAAATAGGAAATTTCTATATTTGCTTACTTCTGCATGCGACTTTGCTTTATTATTTGTTCGTTTAATATAAAAACCAAGAGGGTTTCATCAACAATTGTTTATTCTTCAAAAAATTTCTTACATAAAATAAGCAAAAATATAGAATTTTAATGAAACAGATATTTTGAAGTAATAAGTGTTATCAAGGAAAAAAATCGATTTATTTATAAAGGTAATTACTGAAAAGTGTTCGGTTCGATTAAATAGGAAGTTGGTTGAACTATCATATACTGCTGAGCTACACGAGTTGCTTTGACTTTCTGTCCATTTGGTAAAATGAACGATGGATAACTTCTTACGTAATTTATATCTTGTGTTCTTTTCGAATTTTGTAAAATATTGTCAAGGTTTGTATCTTGTAAATTTAGGTCACCGTTAAGATTTCCCAGATTAGGTAGGTTACCTGATAAATCTGGCAAATTCGCATTCAAATCTGGTAGATTGTGTGGTAGAGCTTCACTTCCCCCTCCAATCGGTGTTTGCATTATTATAGGTTGACTAGGTGGAGACATTATAACCATGGGGCTGGGTTGTATAGGTGGAGGCTGATACGTCGGGACGTACATGATAGGCATCGGTTGTACTCCTGTAGTTGCAGGAATTGAAGCTGGTGAAGAAACAGGAGCGATAGGAGCAGAAGCAGGAGCAATAGAAGGAACAGCAGATACCATAGTATCTGGAGAAGTCATCATTGAGCAAGGAAGAGCAGCTGCAGCGCATGGTGAAGTGTCCAATAATGAGTTATATTTTCCATCTCTTGACTTTCCTGTGATGCGAATTACTTTTGTATTACGATTACATGCTCTTTTATGTCTTATGGGAACTCCAAAAAGTTCTAAATGGATGTGCTCGTCCGAAATCTCGTCAGAAGAAATAGAATCTATAATAAAAAAATTTTTAATTACAGTATTAGTTACTGATCATAATTAGTATCAATAAATATGAAATATATACGAGTAAAAATATTTAAAATTTTAGAAATTTACAAACCATCGCCCAGGATTGACTGAAAGGCAGTTCCTATTATCAAAAGTAATAACATAAACTTCATATCTAACTAAGTTGATTACTTCCAAGTGAAATTTTGGTTACGATTGGCACAATTGCCAAATTTATAAACGAAATTATAGGATGTTTGTTTACTCTAAATTTGTCTTCTGATAGAAAACAGCTTCTGGTTAAACAATGAACCTTATCAAAAATAATTTTCTGCAGTTTACTCAAAGTCCAAAATAGTAAATTGATTTCCTGTTTACATGCTCCTGTTTGTTTATCATCACCTGCATTTAAATTGAATTTAGAAAATATTCTTATATTAAAACAGATTTTAAAGTAGTTTATCTTAAACAATATTAATATGAAGTTTACGTTGTTAGGTATTATCCTTGGACGACCTTATGGCCGAAGTTACTCCGTATCTCATTGTGGGCCTGGTCAAACTCATGATAAACATGAGAATTAGTTCCTACAGGGCAGAAACAATGCCACCAGAAATGGATAAAAGTACTAATTATTCTATAAAATAGGTTATGTGTGGTATGAAGTTGAGTAAATAAATTAACTTACCAAGAAATAAATGATGCTTATCTTTCAATTGTTTTGTTTTTATTTTTATATATAAATTTTTTATTAAAATAAATAAAAATTAGAGTTCATTTTCTTTATTTTATACGATTTGTCTTTATTAAATAACACGTTAACTTTGAATATTTTTATTATAAATGTTAATGACAAGTTAATAGCTATCAGGAAAAAGTTATATATGAGCCATGATGAAATTATAACCATTAATTATGCATCTAAGTTGAAGGCTTGAATAAACAATAGATATGAAATATTTAAGAGACTATAATAGGTTAAATTTAACGATTTTTATAAATTTAAAAACAAATTTAATTCCATTAAAAATTTTATCGAAATAAATTAATAAACTGAAAATATAATGTGTTATTCCTGTTAGACGCGTATACTATGTTTACACGACGAAAGTTAATCAGGGTAAGATTGATTCAGATAAGTTAACCAGAAATAACGATCCTGAAGGCCAAGAAAGTGTTCATATACGATACGACTTAATTTAGATTAATATGACGACATTCTTCCTGTTGTTAATTCCAGCAAAGAGCTGAGGCTGTGATGTCACGTGTCAGTAATTTACTTAAGGCGGATTAACTCGGTTGCAGTGTTAAAATCACCTAATTGTTAGAAAGTCGAGATTAGTTAACTTTGTTCTGTTCGCGTAAGAAAAGTTCATCGGATTTAAAGGCTAATGAACATCTTATATTTTGTATTTAAACTGTGAAGATCAATTTACGAAAATAATAATCTTTCTTTCTTATATTTGCCAAAATATCTACGAAAACAATTCGTATGTAATTACGTTTTTGTACTTATACGTTAAATTGCTGTACAGCTAAATAATAATAGTTTCTTACTTATAATAATTCAAGTTTGACTTACTTTTTCAGATTTAAATTAGATAAAGCTTGTTAATTGTTAATTTGTTAATTGTTGATAATTGTTAGAAAATTTAAAATAATAATAATTATTATTATTATTATAAGTGCTATAAGCCAGTCTTGAACGCCATCTAGTATTGGCTCACTTCACTGAAGATGATGCTACCTCCCGTTTTTAGAATTGATTTGAATGCAGTTGGCATATGTTAATAAAAATTTAGTTAATTGGTAGTTTAAAGTAATGACATATTAATTTAATAAAACAATTTTTTTAATTTGCTAATTGTAGGTTTCTATTAGTAATTAAAAAAACTGAATTTTTATTTATTTATTTAAAGTAAATAACTACAGTAAATAACATATTACATTTGTTTTCAATAAAAGAGTAATTTTAATATATGTTTTTCATGTGAAAATTTGAATATATTAATTAGCAACTGTGCTTTAAACAGATAAAAAGTTATTAACAATAAATATTTATGCGAGTTTAAAGAATTCACAAGAAGTTTCTTAATAACGATGATATATTAAATTTTTTTTTCTCTTCATACTCTAAGAAATAAAAGTCGAATTCGCAGCAAGGGTGATAAATATCTGTAGGATTTTCGTCCGTCTGAATATGCAAAAACGTAAAAATATTCCTTTAGAGATGGTATTAATAATTAAAATTGTATTGGTAAAAATGATTTATCATGATAAAATGGCGTAAAGTAACAATTCTATCGATTTTTACTTTCCCGTCTGTTATATAGGCCTATATCAAAAAATAACCTCCCAAAAACTTATTGAAACGTCGAGAAATGCAAAAAAAAAAATTGGAAGTTTTTGCTGTATGTATGGATGTCAGTGTATGTGTATGGGGGACTTTTGTTTACCCTCTTTGAAGATTAACAACTCCTGTGTCGTTTGTCGAAAATTTGAAACATTTTTCAGGGAGATTTGTGTATTAGGGGAATTGAAACTATTAAATTCTGGTGGTTAAATGTCGAGGGGATGGAGAGATAGAGGGGGATCGTTTGTCATGTCTCGAGTGGAGTCGGACTTAATGAAGATTTTACTCGTTATATAGCATTTACAACTTTTTATAAAACTTATCTCCACCTTCGAAATTAAGCCTTTTGCCCTTTTATAATAATTAATTATATAAA
The DNA here is from genome assembly GCF_000671375.1 of Centruroides sculpturatus. Classification (NCBI taxonomy): domain Eukaryota; kingdom Metazoa; phylum Arthropoda; class Arachnida; order Scorpiones; family Buthidae; genus Centruroides; species Centruroides sculpturatus. Next base: position 449,805 of record NW_019384838.1, read on the forward strand.
AAGTTTTTTTAAATAAAATATCCTAACAGATGGCACCACACACAAGTTTGAATGTTGTTGCCGGGAAAGTTCCCACAACTCGTTGCTGGAATATTTTTTTCTGATTTTTTTAATTGAAAATGTTCTTTGACACTTTATGCTTCGAAAATAAAATTTTATTTTTCACTTTTATGGTCTTGTTGTACGGTACATGGGGCCGCATGCCAACTGGTTACGTTTAAAACGAAATTACGCATAAATTTATGATTAACCCCAAATGACCAGTGTTCCTTAAACTGAGTTCCACGAGACGAAATTGCATAATGGTGAAAAATGTATTGCTTATTCAACCTAAATTTGTTTGTATGGCATTCAGCATTAATCATCTAGTCATTGATTGTGCACAGATTTAATCCTGCTTTTCTTTAAAAAAAAACAACAAATAATTGCTGGCATTACATTCAATTTTGATTTATATTTTTTATCTACTAGTGAAAAATATATATTTAGGTTAAAGTTTCAGAAACTTACAGCTCGACTTTAAATTTTTTAAACAGAATATGAACAGATAGGTATGTTCCTCGGTAAGTATATTTTTTAAGATAGGTGTGTTAAAATAAATTGAGAGCTACTTGCCCACACTTATTCAATCATTTACAATAAATAGAAAAAAAAAACATTAAAATATGTTTAAAGCGTTTATGTTTACTACTGAATATTAAAATAATTTTTTATACTATTTTAATGTTTAAAATTAATTACATAATAAAAATGCATTAAAACTTTCATAAAAGGTCTTCAGTTTTCAAATGCAAGTACTTGGTACTTGAAATACATTTTATACCGAGCATTTTCTACTTGATATTGCAAATACTGAAATTTCGTATTTGGTATTTTTATTTAAATAATTTTTTAGTATTTTAATCAGGTCTGTTTATAACAAAACTTTTGCCATGTTTTAACTGAGGCTTGCGTCATTATATCTAAAATTGGAAAATGAGATTAACTTTCTTGGTCCGAAATTATAATACTAATTTCAATTTTATTTTATAAGTTGAAACCGGAGAATTGCCAAAGTATAGCAGCACAGAATTGTCCAGAATGTCTCTGTAATTCTTTACTTGTTCGTTCTTTTACAACGGCCAACGGTCTAACGCCGGACCAACTGAAGAATCTCAATACTATTAAGCTACCATTATCAAATTTCACTGTTGGTGCAATGTATTCCGTCAGTAGTTGTTCTTTCAGCATACTCAAACACGATAATCTAACCGGCAAACAAAAAATCGAGACTCACACCTCTACAGAACATGTCTCAAATCTCCTTTGGCCAGCTACCTGTATGATGGCTGGTGCAATATTGGAGTCGACGTTTAGTATACGCGATTGCTTTCGTTTTTTGAAATCGTACTTACGTTCTTTGTAGACTTTTTTAAAAAACCAGAATGAAGTGAAATGTGCAATGCCATAATGTTGTAAATGCCATTTTTCTCTGAATACGTTTCATTGAAGAATTGAGTTCTAAAAGCAATGTTTTTTGCTGCAAGAAATGTTGGACTGTAGGAAGTTATGACTTTTGAAAAGTACCAGAATGCAAAGTGCATGACTTCTGGAGTCTAAAACGTTACGGTTTATATTTAAATCATTTTGATATTTCAGAGAATTTGTAATTTAGTGAATTTTTTACAATTTTATTGTAAAATTTAAATGAATTCATTTACTAGAAAAAGCTTTTTCATCTCTCCTGAAAAGTTTGTTTTTTGGCATTTACGACATTATGGTATTGCACATTTCAAGTGTCGATTGAAGACAATAGACTATTCAACATTGTCTTCAGCTGTTATTTTTGCCTTAGGATCAGCAGACCTGCCAGTATAACCCGTGTCATGCAGCTCAGAACGGATGTTTGGTTGTGACATTAAATTCTCGGATTGTTCTTTCCGTCTCCTGCATGTTGTTGCTTCTCATCACTCGTCAAAGCACTCTTCGATCTCTCTCTATTATTGTTTTCAGTATTCCTAAGTACTTCTTTGTAGTTTTCCGTTCTAAAACTCTTTCACTCTTCTCAGCAGTTTAATATTGATTATAGTGGATTTACGTAGTTCTAGCTTCAAGTCTATGGTGCGCACAAAGCAGTGACATAAGTGACATCCAATAATTTGATTCTGTTTGTACTCAGATAGTTCAGCATTTCTAGATATAATGTTGGATTGGAAATGCTTTCTGGATGTTTTGACGCATATCTGTATACCATAAGTGTAATGGCAAATGATATTCTACGTTTTGTTTATTTCGGATGTCCACATAATTACCTCCAAACAGTGTACACACAATATAATATTATATAAGCTCGTGCTTGTTCTTTGAAACCATATATCGTTATTACCATTATTTATGTTTGACAACGGGAGTCCTGAAATATAACCCTGTCGTATTGTAAGTCTGAAATAGGGTTTCTCATTTCCCTGTTCTTTGCTTGTCCCGGAATTTCGAGAAAACAGTGATCTGTTTCCCAGGATATAATTAATTATTTTTAAGATATAAAATAAATCTTGAAATCAAATAATATAATTATTTTTCGTTTTTTAAGTAATTTAATACGTCCTGCAAGAATAATAATAATAATGCTGTGTAAAATATGTATTAAAAATTATCGTTGAATTACGTAGAAATTTCATAAATAGAAAAAAAATTATTAAAGTTTGATAGAAATTGCTTACAACAAAAAAAAGAAAAGAAAAAATGCCTTTAAACTGAGTTGAAAATTAAAAAAAAAATTAACTTAGATCAAACTTTTAAATTAACTTCAAAGAAAAGGTAATTTTAATTTTTTAAATAAAACACAATATAAAATATTATTGTGAATTTTTATAATAATATTTTAAAAAGCAAAGATGATCAATACTCCAATCACCCAATCTGGTTCTTATTTTAGTAGTGAAAAGTTCCGCTACCGAGAATGCCCTTTCCGATTCAATTGATGTGGGTAGAAGTATCTCTAGTGCATTTAAGACAGTGTTTCTCAACCTCTAACGAATCGTCATCCCTTCAATAAAACCGTTATGTAGTATTGCCCCTTCACTTTAAAATTCCGATACCGAGGGCCAAGGCTAACGCCAAATTCGTACTACATTGAATAGACTTGTGACTAGTATAATGTTATTTGTTTAATTATTGTACGATATAACGAATAAAATATCTAATTATTCTTAATATAATGTTTTACTATATCGCCCGGAAAATTGTTTTTCGCCCCCAAAAACATAAATTGTTACTAATCGTTTCCTCAACATGGAAAAAAGCCCCCATGTGGGCGTTTTTCCATGTTGAGGGGACGATTAGTAACAATTCCATGTTGATATCGCACCCGTTGAGAAACACTGATTTAAGAGAAGACAGATGTTATGTGTTTTTTCATCCTGTAGCCTCGAAGATTTCTTGTTCGTTTTCGAGATGTGTTGACTTCTTTTGAAGCGAATATTCTTGATTTGTCTACCTTGGCTGCTTTAGTAGAGGTATCAAACTTATAGCCCGATAATTCGGCAGTTCTTTTGGCTTTAATAATCAGGTTTATGAAGAAAACTTCATACTTTGCATACATCGTACTCGTTTGTATCCTTGTCCAATTTCCACAATCTGGCAAATTATTATTAAAGCTACTGGGTATGGTTAAATTAAGACAGCATCGGCACAATTATCCAAGATATTACAAGTTCTGACACGTAAAGAATTTTCAGAATCCTGCCACAAATAGGCTACATATTGATTATTAACAATCTGTATCAGGCCATAACAAGCAAAAATTAAAAAAAAACTAATGTGCAGGCTTAAAATTAATAAATGCATGTATTCTGACAGTTTGTGAGTTAATTATAGTTTTTATTTGCAAAATTTTCTCAACTTAACACAAAATAAGAAAAAAGTGAATTTTTAAGAAATATTCGGGATTTCCCGGGATATTTCCCGGTTAAAAAACAGTCGGGATTCCGGGATCCTGTTAGAGAAACCCTAGTCTAAAACTACTACTATTTAAAATGTTTAATAATTAATGTTTTGAATTAAATAATAACTGATATTGTTTTATAATTACTATAATATTTATTTATATACACCATGTCCTGAAATACAATTTTTTGACAAAAATTTCATGTGATTTAATTAATTAAAACATTTTTGATATATGAAGAAAATCAATAGTATGCAGTTTATTTAGTAGCTGGTGGCTGTACTACAGTTATAGGCTTTCTTGCAGGTTGCCACATACTTTCCGTATACCCATTTGTTAGTTGTGGAGACGGAATTCTTTCTGAAACAAAATAATATGGTGCAGTATTAGGAGGAATCAATGATATACTTGATTAGCAGAACTAACAGGAACTGGTGGTTGTGGAGACTGAAATCTTTCTGAAACAAAATAATATTGTGCAGTATTAAGAGGAATCGAAGATGTATCTAGATTAGCAGAACTAACAGGAACTGATGATGATGTAGTGAAAACACGATCCGGTGACAAGAATGTAGGCCTATATGGAACAGTTTGCGTTTCCTGAAGATAAACAACTGGCCGTACCTGAGAGAGAGTAGTTTGTTCTGTATATGAAATTGGTGGTGTAATAGCAACAGGTCGAGTATACTCATTATTCGATACATATGAAATGTCCTGAGGACAAGGTTTTTTGTCTTTTTCACTATTCTTTACTACAATAATCCGTTTTGTTGGTTGATTACTTGTTACTCTAGGCCTAGCATTTACCGGTTGCATATAATTTTTTGGCGGCGCAACAGGTGACATATAATTTTTTCTCACTCTAACCGGAGGCATGTAGACAATCTTCTGTGGCGAATTACAGTCTCTTTTCTGTCTTGGTGGCGAATCAATTCGTAAGTTCTTATTTGAATCGTGCTCTCTCAAAATAGAGCCTGTAAAAACTAAATAAATTTAAATAAATATTTTCTTTCGAAACAGTTTAAATATATATTTTTCAAGAATTATCTTTATAAAATTAAAAATATATATATATTTGCAAAATGAAAAGCTCAAAACTTTCTAGTGAATAGCTGAAAAAATCGATACCTAAGCCGAAGAAAGGAAAACAGATCTGGTCTTTTCATCAGCCCAGTCGGATTAAACTACAACCANCTTCAAAATTCCGATGCCGAGGGCCAAGGCTAACGCCAAATTCGTACTGCATTGAATAGACTAGTGACTAGTATAATGTTATTTGTTTAATTATTGTACGATATAACGAATAAAATATCTAATTATTCTTAATATAATGTTTTACTATATCGCCCGGAAAATTGTTTTTCGCCCCCAAAAACATAAATTGTTACTAATCGTTTCCTCAACATGGAAAAAAGCCCCCATGTGGGCGTTTTTCCATGTTGAGGGGACGATTAGTAACAATTCCATGTTGATATCGCCCCCGTTGAGAAACACTGATTTAAGAGAAGACAGATGTTATGTGTTTTTTCATCCTGTAGCCTCGAAGATTTCTTGTTCGTTTTCGAGATGTGTTGACTTCTTTTGAAGCGAATATTCTTGATTTGTCTACCTTGGCTGCTTTAGTAGAGGTATCAAACTTATAGCCCGATAATTCGGCAGTTCTTTTGGCTTTAATAATCAGGTTTATGAAGAAAACTTCATACTTTGCATACATCGTACTCGTTTGTATCCTTGTCCAATTTCCACAATCTGGCAAATTATTATTAAAGCTACTGGGTATGGTTAAATTAAGACAGCATCGGCACAATTATCCAAGATATTACAAGTTCTGACACGTAAAGAATTTTCAGAATCCTGCCACAAATAGGCTACATATTGATTATTAACAATCTGTATCAGGCCATAACAAGCAAAAATTAAAAAAAAACTAATGTGCAGGCTTAAAATTAATAAATGCATGTATTCTGACAGTTTGTGAGTTAATTATAGTTTTTATTTGCAAAATTTTCTCAACTTAACACAAAATAAGAAAAAAGTGAATTTTTAAGAAATATTCGGGATTTCCCGGGATATTTCCCGGTTAAAAAACAGTCGGGATTCCGGGATCCTGTTAGAGAAACCCTAGTCTAAAACTACTACTATTTAAAATGTTTAATAATTAATGTTTTGAATTAAATAATAACTGATATTGTTTTATAATTACTATAATATTTATTTATATACACCATGTCCTGAAATACAATTTTTTGACAAAAATTTCATGTGATTTAATTAATTAAAACATTTTTGATATATGAAGAAAATCAATAGTATGCAGTTTATTTAGTAGCTGGTGGCTGTACTACAGTTATAGGCTTTCTTGCAGGTTGCCACATACTTTCCATATACCCATTTGTTAGTTGTGGAGACGGAATTCTTTCTGAAACAAAATAATATGGTGCAGTATTAGGAGGAATCAATGATATACCTTGATTTGCAGAACTAACAGGAACTGATGGTTGTGGAGACTGAAATCTTTCTGAAACAAAATAATATTGTGCAGTATTAAGAGGAATCGAAGATGTATCTAGATTTGCAGAACTAACAGGAACTGATGATGATGTAGTGAAAACACGATCCGGTGACAAGAATGTAGGCCTATATGGAACAGTTTCCTGAAGATAAACAACTGGCCGTACCTGAGAGAGAGTAGTTTGTTCTGTATATGAAATTGGTGGTGTAATAGCAATAGGTCGAGTATACTCATTATTCGATACATGTGAAATGTCCTGAGGACAAGGTATTTTGTCTTTTTCACTATTCTTTACTACAATAATCCGTTTTGTTGGTTGATTACTTGTTACTCTAGGCCTAGCATTTACCGGTTGCATATAATTTTTTGGCGGCGCAACAGGTGACATATAATTTTTTCTCACTCTAACCGGAGGCATGTAGACAATCTTCTGTGGCGAATTACAGTCTCTTTTCTGTCTTGGTAGCGAATCAATTCGTAAGTTCTTATTTGAATCGTGCTCTCTCAAAATAGAACCTGTAAAAACTAAATAAATTTAAATAAATATTTTCTTTCGAAACAGTTTAAATATATATTTTTCAAGAATTATCTTTATAAAATTAAAAAAATATATATATTTGCAAAATGAAAAGCTCAAAACTTTCTAGTGAATAGCTGAAAAAATCGATACCTAAGCCGAAGAAAGGAAAACAGATCTGGTCCTTTCATCAGCCCAGTCGGATTAAACTACAACCAGGCCTCTAGGCTTTTTAATATTGGTCTCACCCTCTCCCCAACCTCACCCACACAAATTATAGAAACAATTGTGATAGATGATAGACTATATATTAATAATGTGTATAATAGTATGTAGCAAGTTAGAAATAATACTATTTGTCTGACTGCCGGAGCCGAGGTAGTTAAGACCCTGTGTAACCCAAGATAGAATTCGGGCGAGCAACTCAAAGAATTGTTCACGGGCGGTTTATCCCAAATATATCAGGTTTCGTCTCTCACCAACTGATCGTCATCATTGTAGGCCTGGCCGAACTTACGATGGATATGGAAAAAGGCCCTCTTTGTGCCCGAAAGGCAAAACGAATCAAAAATATAAAAAGTAGTGACTACGAATGAAAACCGTACGACTGACCTACGACTGATAACAATATCCACGATTACAATAACCGGATATGATAAGCAGAAATAATAATAAAACGATTGAAAACGGCTATTAGACAATTAAATACTCGTATAAGTATCACCGTTTTTTAATCGTTTTGTTATTACTTCTGGCATTCAACTTTTTAATTGTAACGTTTAAGCTTATATCGATTATTTATCTTTAATCTCTTAACGTTAGGATTTCTAATTTGACAAATTACTAATTAATAGAAAGATAAAAATTAAAATAACCAACCTTCAATCAGAATCGAAAAGAAATGAATGTAGATAAAGAAAATCATCGACCAAAACTTCATTATGGCTAACCTCGATATCTTATCTGCTCTCTTCTCAGATATAACCTTCAAATGTGAAATTAAACATAATCTTTTATCTAATAAATCAAGCTATACCGAGTATTTCAAACAACTGTTCAAACAATGATTTTATATCTATAATAAACGTATTCGTTCTAAATCACTTTAACAAACACCAACGCAGATTTAATAGAAAACTATTTGCAATATTTATTCATCCCAAAAGTTGCCTCACTTTTATAGTTTCTCCTCATAAAATAAAAAGATTCATAAAACTTTTTTAATTTTTTAATTTATCATAATTCCTAAATACAATAATTGTGACTCCAAGAAATAAATGATGCTTATCTTCTAATTATTTTGTTTATATTTTTCTATATAAATTCTTTATTAAAATAAATAAAAATTAGAGTTTATTCTCTTTAATTTATACGATTTGTATTTATTAAATAACACGTTAACTTTGCATATTTTTATTATAAATGTTAATAAAAAGTTATTAGCTATCAGGAAAAAATTATGTATGAGCCATGATGAAATTATAACCATTAATTAAGCATCTAAATTGAATTGAAGACTTTAGATGCATAATTTAGACGCTTTTATAGTAATATAAAAGCGTCTAAAAAGTCATTACTTCATTAAAATTTGAAAAAAAATACAATTAAAATTTTTTATTAAATGTGCAAAATACATTTTCTTGTAAACATTATTTACTATTGACATTTTTGTGTTTTTTATTTAAAAGATAGTCTATAATTTCGGGACCGAATGGGTCCCAAAAATATAGACTATCTTTTAAATGAAGTGCCTTCAATTTTTTAAGTAAATTTACGCTAATGCTGAAAGTATCTAATGCAGCTGCGTTGCTAAAAGACTCGCTTTAAATTAGCCGCTGTAGTGCTAAACATGTAACTCCCACTTTCATCCCCTTTCCTATCTCACTTTACTTTTCCCCTTCGTCTCTTCCCTTAATTAATCCTTTCCCTCTCAATCCATTTCAAACCAGGCAATACCTACGAGTGGCCCTGGTCTTCATCCCCTTTAAGCTAGTATGTCTAGTATGTAGATGCTAACACATACGCACACACTGGAATTTTTGTGTTTTTCGCTTGTTTTGGACTCAGGACTTAGGGGGGATGCCCAAAAG
>NW_019384838.1:460600-468375 GCF_000671375.1 Centruroides sculpturatus
AAAAAAAAAACTTTTCTAATAGTAAGTTAGTTAAATCCTTTGCTAAAAAGTCAACAAAGGATATTTGCCCGAAGGATCTAAAATTCCTTCAAAGTTAAACTTAATTAACATAGGCTAACAGTTGGCTTATTTGTTCTTTTGAGCGATTGTTAAAAGTCTTCAACTTCTAATTTATTTGATAATTGAAAAAAAAAATTTAATTTAACTTTAAAAAAAGAAAATAATAATAATTAAAGGAGGAGGGAATTTCGTTTACACTTAAAATAACAGAAACTAAAAACTTCAGCAGCTCTACAATCGTTGGTTATTAAATTATTTTAATTAATAAGTGAGGGTAGAGTAGGCGACTTTTATTATTGTTTTTTTTATTTATTTCCGAGTCGGGCATATCGTAAAATATTAAATAGTAACAGAAGAAAAGTCGGATGCATAAAATAAATGTAGCGTTGCGCCATCCATTGACTGGTAATGATTCTTTAGCGCGATCACTTTCATGGTTTCCTGGAAAATAAAAAAAAAATAGAAAAAAAGACAATTCCCAATGACCAAATGAAATGACGGCTTAGACAAGCTTGTCTCTCCCTTCAAGTCAAATCAACTGTTAAAGTCATCGTGTCTTTCCGCCGATGAATGCACACGTGACGTCACAATGAAACAAAGCGTGGCAAAGCCGCTGCTTCGCCCCTCGCCACTCACCCGTCTTCTACTTTGACGCCTTAGCGTGACACAGCATGTTTTCCAATGGCTCTCTCGAGCAGATGAGAGAAGGGAAGAAATAAAAAAAAGCGGAAAAAAGACGGAAAAAAAACCATCTGCCTAATTTGCTGCGACGTCGCTCGATGCTCATTACTTTCGACTGACAGCGAAGAGCGTTGAAGTAGATACGAAGGCTCGGCTCGGTTGCTAAGCGACCGCCGATGGTGGGCGTGTCCCAGTGGGCGGGCTCACGTCAGCCATTGGACAGCGGACGTAATCCGATTGCTCAGTGAGATGGAACGTCTGATTGCACGGACGGACGGGTGACGTCACGCCTGGAGAGCAGTTTATTGGCCGTGCAAGGTAATACGTCGGTAAGGCGGTGTGAACGGACGATTATCTTTGTCGTGGCTGTCAGTGCCGCAAGGGCAGTTACTCATGTCTGGTTGTGTGGTCCATGCTCTACCAACAACAGTATTAGAAGCTGCTTGTGACCTTCCGGCCATTTAATTGAAACTGTGGGTGCAGGTAGCCGTGAGAGGCTTCGTCTTGTAGGGTAAGCTCTTTTTTCCCCCCTTACTTATTAATACCTTAACTTAACGGTTAATGTGTCCTAATACCCGTAAACTGAATCTTAAATCGAAACTTGTTTCTTCTTTTCTTTTTTTTTTAATTTTTTTCCTGTAAATGATTAATCGACCGCGTTAAATAATTTAGAAGAGACGTGGTTTATCACACATCGGCATAAAGATTTTTGTCTAAGCAGACGGAACAGATGTTTGGATAGTCTATTATCGGTTTGCTTCATCAAACCTAACCCCTGTGCCGACTGCTGCTGCCATCTGCCGAAATATTCATAAGAGAAATTAGATTTTCGACTGATTTTCCTTCGATAAGGATGATGCCGATCCTCGACTCATCAACGATATTCGAATTAGTTTCGTCGATAGTTGGATAAAATTTCCGCTTCAGTTATGAAGTTAATCATAATTAACATTCCTGAATGTACTCTGCTCTTCACCAGTTCGGAATTTTCTTCCTTTATCAAAGGTATAACAGATTGTCAATATTGTTATTATTATCGCGCGATCTTGCACGTTACCTCCTCCTACGTAAATCTTCCCTTTCTTTATGAATTTAATTAGGCCTATTAGATTGTTATGTAACTGTAGACGATACGTTATGCTTCCAAAAATTCAAATTCAGCTTTTAAGTTTCTAATAAACTATTCTAGAAATAGATTATTTACAATTAAGCGAGCTAAATGCGTTGTTATTAATAGCCCATATGATAAATTAAGTCGCTTCTTTGAACTTATCTTACTCCACGTCACTGATAAGTAGTTTTATTACAATGACAGCTAAATGATTTAGTAGTTTAAAAACATCAGAGAAAAGGCAAATTCGACTAATTAATGCATATATACGAACGTTGTGCGTCTATAAAATGCTTAAGATTCAATGCATACACACGATATATACTTTGAATTTACTGGGGGTGACCTCAATACGCTGTGCATAATACGAATTTATCAATAGAATATGCATTAATAGGTGTTGATAGGCACTTTAAAACGTAATTACGACTAAGAAAATGGTATAAGCAGCACTTAATTAGCATAAAGGATAAAAGAATTTAATGTGTTTATCGTTTATAAATTGTAAACGAAACTAATAATTTCCATCACTGATGATGATGATAGATAACTAATTTTTTACATAATAAATGCTACTTATTATTTTTAAAATGAAAGTGTTTTTTGTTAAGTAAGCCTTCTGTGGGAACCTATTAAGTTGAGCCTATTGTGCGAAAGCTATTTGACTTATTATTTATTAATCCGCGCCATTTATTCCTATATATTTATCAAGCGAATATAATTTTTAGAGCTTTTATTGTTTATGTAAAGTAGATTTATGTAAATTCAGTTTTTGAAAAACCTTCCTTTATTTCTAATCGGTGCGTGTTATCTATTGAAAACATTGGATATGACTTATTTATTACGTTAACTGGTGGTGTTGCCTGCTTATCCAATCAAATATTAAATTATTAGTTGTGTGTGTGTTTTTATTTGTGTTTTAATGTTAAGATAGGGACCTATATTTAATTTCATTTTTTATCTGTTTGTTAATGAATTATATACGTCATACTTAGAGCATAGTTTGGTCCTCGAGTCGTCAGTGGACAGCGCTGACTTAAACAGATGTCATTATTGCAGCTGTATATAATTACAAGTAAATAGTATGAATTATTTCTGATATTTTGCCAGAGCTGTCGTCCTAATTATTATAAATTTGCCACGATATACGTTCATAACATTTAATAATTAGAGCTTAGTTGTCTTGCATATTTTAATAATATAAACTCATTTTTTTATGTTTTTTAGTTACTTAATGTGTGTAAATTCATTATTAATAAGTACATTTGTTTAAATTACATGCTTACAATAGATATAAATTTCTATGTTTAAATACATTAAACTATAAAGTGTTCTAATTTATTCGTATAAATTAGAAAGTTAGGGGCTAAATTCTCCTGTATGATAATAATTAATTAATTGTTTATTTTAATTTATTAAATTATTTTCTAAAATATTCAATTTTTAATTCATTTACAACGAAGCCTCCATTAATCTCCTCGGACGGTGTAGAGTCAGATTTTTGTGTGTAGGCTGTGTAGTTGGCCTGCTGTGTATAGGTTACAATGTGAAACGGAGATAGGATATTTCTTTCATTAACTACCAATTTGATAGTAGTCTGTCTGGAGGGTTTACCCACGGTCTGCTCCCCTTTGTGGTAGGTCTATAAACCACTTCGTTTGATGGGTTGAGGAATATGTTATAGATCATTGCATTTGCATGAGTTCGATACTAGTAAAGCATTTGCATTATGATTCATGATTGAAGAATGATTGGACACGTAAACAGTTAGGCTGCGTACTGATTACGTAATGTCCTGGCGCGGTGCAATCACATAATGGAAACCTTTTTTTATTTTTTCAAAATTATACACGAAACTGCTTATATTTAAAGCGATTAATTTGAGAAAATAAAATTTTAAAGCGGATTTTGAATATGTTTACAATTTATAATCGATTGTCCTAGTCCCATTAATTCCCTAAATATAGACTCTATACTTAATAGAATTTGATTTTAAGTCATATAAATAGGTTTATTTGTGTGATATTTAGCAGAAATGCAATGCCGGCAAACTATCTTAGACGAACACTATAAAACGATATTATTCCTGCTTAGACAGGTTGGTTCGTACGCTCTTTGTAGCCTTCATGACTATATTCCAGTGAAGCTTAGAATACGTATAATTTAAAGGCACATCAACTTACAACAATTTTATGGCATTAATATTGCATACACCGCTTTAAATTTCATTCAATAAATATTTAAATTAGATAAAACGATGCCAATATTAAATCACGATTTTACAGATCTCTCTGCATTTTTTTCCCTTCTTTTTAATAAACGAAGACTTTTTTTTTCCTTTTATGGAGTAAACGTTTGTGCTGAATCGCGACGTTTTCCGTGTCAATAAAGGTAAGTTTTGTAAACTAAAGCAATCTTCAAACAAGGGCTTTATCTGCATCTGTAAACAAACACGTCTTTACAAATAAAGCAATTCTCCAATTCAGCAGTAAATGTGATGATTGAGTAGAAAGAATCGTTACTATTATATGCCTACTTGTAATCAATAAGATATTTTATCTGTCGAACAATTAAAACACTTTGTTCAATAGGTCCTTGAACGTGCATTCAGAAAATTTTGTCATTTAGGAGTAGAAAGAAATTAATGTCTCGTTGCCCTTATTGACGACAATCCACTCAATTAAATCGCTATTTTCTGCTAGATTTTGGGTAAATATTTACGAATTCGCATGATTCAAACCGCCAATTATTTCAAAATAATTTAATTTTGAGCTTTGCACTTCAACAAAAAAATAATCTTGATTTTTTTTAATATCAAATTTTAACATTTTTATGCATTTAAAATGAATTTATACACAATTTTTGATTAGAAAAAAAGGCCTAAACCTTGATAGAATTTAAGTAGTGTGTGTGTGTGTGTGTGTGTGTGTGTGTTCTTATCAATTATTTTTAAGTTAAATTATAGAAAATTGAAGACTTATCCCTAAGCTTAGTTTTTTTTTTTATTAATTATTTATAATTTAAGAGCTGATTTACTGTAAATTATAAATTCTATTTTACTTTAAATAATTATAAGAAAAATTCGTTACGATGGAACTAATACGAGTTTTGAAGTTGCATTTTATAAATTTCCGAATCAAATTTTTATTTTTGTAATAGAATAAAACCAGATTTTTAACAAAGCCTCTTGTTATGTTACGCTATTTTAAAAAATAAAATACAAAATGTATTCTTGAACTAATGACGCTGTTCTAACAAGAAGATTCAAAACAACAGAATACAGAAGTCGGACACAAGATATACTTTTTATTGGTCTTTCATACATGCCTATTGAGCATTGTCTTGTTTCCTTTCAAAATGATCTTGCCTGTTTATCTAAATCCAAGAAAGATCATGGTGTTTTGAAGACGTAATGTATCACGAAATAATGGCTCTGTTGGTTACTTTATTTTATTTTTTTTAAATTATGTCGAGGGGGAGACGTCGCTTGTATAGGATCGATCTTAATAATGGGTCCATAATATTAATTGCGCTTCAACTTTTTTCTTAATTTTTATTTTTAGTTTTTATATTGTCTAAAATCCTATTCTGTATCCTTATATTAACTTTAATTCTTGAGAGAAAGGTTCGTGTATTCAATAACATGATTTAAATTCAAGTAGTGTGCGCTTATATATTGTATTTTAAGGTTAAACTGTAAATTATAGTAGTTAAATTATGAAAATTGAATGCTTATCCTTAAGCTCTTCTTTGTGTTTAAGCTTTTAATCCTTAATTTTAAACTTCCAGGAAAAAAAATTATTTTTAAATCATTACTTTAACGTACGATATTACATTTATCCTACAATTTCTGTAAATTTATTCCATAAAATACAAAATATTAAAGAAAATAAAGGAATTTCTACGACTATAATTTAAGTATTTATAGGATATTAATGCTAGGAAAATTAGAAAAATTATTAATGAATGCTTCATAAGTTTGGAAAAGGATGCTCAAGATGAGTTTACATTCTTCTAATACAAACAGAAAGAGGGATAAAAGTCTTTGCTATAAGAATAAAGGAGAATTTTCGAAGTTTTTGGAGATTAATCAGACGAGAAAATTTGTCTAATAATAGATAAAAATCTCGCATTTATACTTTCAGCATCCACATCCAGCCAACTCTATCGATCTGAATGATTGGTTGAATCAACGAACCAATGTAGCGGATAAATACTACTTCAGAATCAATTCCATACGACGGTATGTCAATCCCTATATGTTGACATACCACATCACATAATTGATTGCTCCGTACTGAAACGAAACAACATAGAAAACGATTTACAAGAATATTTAGAGCTCTTATACTTTCCTTGGGATCTCTGTCGGTTATAACTTAAATTCCATTTGGTTATGACCTACCGCTTATAAAAATACAGATTTTTATAAAATAATATTGTTATATAATTGTATTTAAGTGTAAATTTTCTAAATTTATAGCAATCTGGGTACAAAATCGGGTGTTTTAAGTGCCTCTAGGCAGGTTTACTCCGCATCCTTTGGCTTGTCTGAGGGTTAAATTCAACCAATTTGTATACGTACTGTACACTGCATAATTTACTTAATATAAATTTTTTAAGCATATATTTTGTTCCAGAATATTCTATATTATAGGTCTATTGGGGTTTTCGTTACGAAAACGATAGAGAAAATGATTTATTTAAATAATGTTGGTACTGGTTAAGTTTAATTGACGTCAGCAGAATTTAATTAGCCTAGCTTTAATTAATTCTTGTTGTTGACGTAATATTATATGATACGATATTAAATAAATGAGACAATTGCATAAGCATCCGTTTTCTAGAAAAATTAATAAAATTCGGCCACCAATAAAGTAAACTTTCTTAAAGATTCGAGTGGAAAAATCTTCAGGGCTCTGTGTGATATTTTAATTACTTTTTATAATTTCAATTTTTAGTAAAATTTTGTTAATAAATCGATTTACAATAATAAAAATCCATTGCTGAAAATTATTATTAATCGATTACTGAAACAATTTTTAATAATTGATTAATAATGATTAAATAGTCTTGTAAATCGATTAATAATGATTTTTAGTAATCGATTTCTATAAATTAGTTTAAAATGTTTATAGATATTTATATTAAATTTAATAGAAGCAATAAGTGAGTATACTATCAAAAAACTAATTATATAAAATACCTAGTCGCATCCATGAAGCAGCGGTTATTACTTTAAACATATAAATAGAGTAGAGTTTAAATTATCGTCAATTTGATTGACCAATCGAATATCGAAAACGATTGGATTCGGGTGTAAGAATGTGGGCAAAGAGTGCACGCTGCATTTTTGCTTTTTATTTATTTATTTTTTTTTATCATTTTATCGCACGATTGCCTAGAAGCGAGGAAACCACAAGGAAAGAGATGAAAGGAAAACTCCTATTTCGTTTCGCCCCAATGGTCACACAGAGGTATAGACATTCGCTTTTCTCCCCCATCTTCTAGTTTTGGGTCAGCGAGTCTGTTTAAAACGATCCCGGGACAAATTTGTCCGTGTTCCATTGCTGTTAAACGAGGCATCGTAAACGAGGACGGTTGTTGTAGTTGAACTGACCCACGATTATTACTGTTGTTCCCGTCGTATTGTTCCTCGGGATGATAATCGTCAACAATAACCAAACCCCATACAAACGAAGTGCTTCCACAGACAGATGTGCAATAGCATCTTTTCTCTGATTGGACCAGATCCGTTCTGGTGTTTGTCATACGTTATACCATTGGATGTGGCTTGTTTATTTTGGTTTTCCTGGTTATTGAATTTACTTCTTCTGTTGGAATAAGCGGGGGGAACTGTTATAGGCTGCAGTGGATTATGACTTTCTACCAATTCAATAGCCTTGTTCTCGGTACAGATAAC
>NW_019384839.1:0-34147 GCF_000671375.1 Centruroides sculpturatus
GAGAAAACGTCGTTATTAAGCCTGAGAACTTAGCTGATGTTTAGCTCCCAGGTGTAAAAGTTCACAGTTATTGAATGAAAGTATGGCTACAATGGAATCTTATGATGCAATAATATAAACATTATAAAGTCAACACACCATACTACTGAGAAAGCACATTTATAAAGCTAAACAAACGTTTTCAACCCATTTCATGGACCATCATCAGGTTAAAGACGTTCGAATGAATTGCTTTTCGAACACGTTCAAATTTAAATTATATTAGATTATTAGAACATACGTTAAAATAAGATTACGTAAACAAGCATAACGAAATTAATACAATAAACAAGAAAAACAAAATAAAATAAAATAAAATACAAAATACGGTAATTCTCCTTAATACAATATGCAAACATTTTTTATAGTAACTCAGGTTTTATTGAGCCTGGTGGATGTATCCTGTTACGAGTTCTTTCTGATTATATCTTTCCATGCCGACGTAAAATGGTTGCATCTTTGGAGTTTAAACATTTATCTGTTAAGCTAGATCTGTATATCTCACACTTCTCTGTTTTAAAGTTTATTCAGAAAAATTTATCCTTCTGTCACGTGAGGAGTATTTTCAGTCTATCCCATATGCATCAGTTGGCGCCAGATTTCGTAGAGTTCGGTTTAGTGTTTCCTTGGTGTTTCTCGTTATCTTCCGAACTTCACTGCCATAAATTTTTATTTTGTGTATGGATACATTATGCGCTGTTTTTAATGGATACAAGGTGGAAAATTTGCTGTGAATTTAGAACTTATTTCAGAATATAATACAGGAAGAAAAGTTGAAAAATAATTTATTTTTCACAATTAGCGAGAACTGATCTTTGGATATAATCCTTGGATATAAGTGAGAGTATGTATTATAGGCTTACTAATTTATTTGTGCATATAACTATCTAGTCCTAATTTCGAAACATTTATGTTTTTTAGTGTTTATAAGCCTGTAAGTTAGAATTTCTACCGATTTAGTGCTATTACGTAAAACAACGTGAAAGAAGAATACAAAGAATAGAAAGTACAGTAGACCCCTATAACACTAGTTTCTATAATTACGATTCCCATAAGACGGCGAAAATATCGCGACGGTATCCCTACAAACCCGGTAAAAAAACTGTTATAATTCGGTAAAACGTGATCGGGCAGCCGAACTACTTTCCGCCGTCCAGCGCCACTGTACAGAGAATTTAGGCGGGTAAATTGAGTTTACTATCGTCTTTACAGTATTATATATATTAATTATATATAAATTAGGTACTGTATATATAATTATATATCAACTTATTGTAGCTTTGTTATAATTAAATATATAATTTCCGCCGTCTAGCGTGGCGCCACGCTACGGAGATTTTTACGCTAACTATCGTCTGTCAGTATGTAAATNATTAGGTACTGTATATATAATTATATATCAACTTAATTTATTGTAACTTTATTATAATTATATATATACTATCCGCTGTCCAGTGCTATGCTACGGAGAGTTTAGGCGAGTAAGTTCTTTACTATCGTCTGTACAGTACTGTATGTAAATTAGGTACCGTAAGTCTAATACTGTACAGCACTGTACTTTTATACATTTCTTGTGAAAGAAACATTTCTTATTCAACTTCCATAAAAATTATTTATATTAATGATGTCTCCAAAGTTCAACGAAGTTTTCGCAAAAAAATAACATATCAGAAATCGCGGCCGCGGTTTGGTGCGTTGCTCCCCGACGAAAACACGCTTGGTCAATGGCGACGTCAAACGGTGTATACTCGGTAAGTAATCTTACAATTTTTTGTTTATAGCGGAGTTTATACGGATTATTCCCAAAAAATATATACGTATTTTGGAAATGTTGAGTCGGATTAGTCTAGAATCGATTAATTTTATGGAAGAAAACCTTTCAAACAGCCGTAGTCCGTAAACTTGACACGTGTCGGGTTGTGATTGGAAGGATTCGTANTATTTTGGAAATGTTGAGTCGAATTAGTCTAGAATCGATTAATTTTATGGAAGAAAATCTTTCAAACAGCTGTAGTCTGTAAACTTCAAACGTGTCGGGCTGTGATTGGCAAGGACTCATAAAAAATCGATTCATAAAGAACGGAACGTATCTACCGTGTTATAGGGGGGTCGACTGTACTCCATTTATTAGGAAATTAATTTGTTGGTAGGTTTTTTTTTACATTTTGAGTGTAATTAGATGAAACTAAATAGATGTGAATATAGAAAGTATTCGTAGAATATGACTAGACTAATATGAAATAAGTATCACGTTTTACTCGATCAGAAAATATTTGAAAAATTTATACTTTAACAATTTTGTTTTGATTATTACGGCCTATGGTTTATACCGAATATATTTTTTATTTAATTTGTAACCGTAATTACAAATATATGTAAAATTCAGGCTTGATATAATGTTATATCATTCGAATAGTAATGGCACATAAAATATTTACAGGATTAATCGAAGTTTTCGAATTTTGTTTGAGGAAACTGATGAAGGTAAGCGTATCGACAGTTATAAAATGAACTGAATTTATTTAAATTAGTTGAATTTTTTGTTTCGATCTAGTTTTTTCGTAATGTTACGATATACGTACTTTTGACTTCGTAAATTGTATTGTACTGAAAAATAAAGTTTTATGTTATTGTGAAAATTCGAACGCAAGTGTCACACTGTACTGCGTCACATCGAAGGCGACTTTCATCGTCCGAAAGAAGACCCCCTATCTCCAGGGGATCGCTCAGTTATACGGTTACTGCGTCGTTTAAGTAAATATTCAATTGGCAGCAGCAAACGTGTGATGGTGTATAGAGGTTAAGACTACAATATTTGGCTATGTCTTGGCTACACTCTCCGTGGGAACAGCTAAGTAAACTACTTGCATTGTGTGTGCTCCTCAGTTTTCGAGTGATTACTTTGGATATTTTGTTTTCCTGGGTTAACCGTTGGTGTTATCTTACATAGGAAATTTTTCCGGTCAGTATGATACTATTTTTCTTCAGGTGTCTTAATCGGTGGGATAGTTATTCGCGTTTTTTACCGGATGCTCGCCCTCTGGTGTTTAAAAACAGAACTACTCTATCTGGGTCATTTGAATGTTCTTCGTATATTGTCAACAGTAGAGATGAATAGTAAAAGTAAAAGTAAAGCTTTCTGTTGTGTTCCAAATTTTAATTCCAAAGCCATACGCTATCCCGATATAAGTTTTCATGTATTCCCACATGAAAAACAGATGATTTTTCGTAAATCAGAATTCGGAGAATCTCAGAAATGTAACTGACGGAAAGAGTGGATCCGACTGCTAAGAATTGGCAAAAAAGTTACGAAGTATATGGTAGTATGTTCGAAACATTTTACTCCTGAAGATTATATTTTGTCATGTATGCTATTATGTTTTTATAAATATGTTTAGATTATTGTAATTCGATAGTATTAAAAAATCAAACTGAAAAAGATTGCATAGAGTCTAAGTATAAAGTAATTTAGTATTTGTATTCGTTTTTAACTTTTTATATAGGATTATCTTCAATAAAATGTAATTCTATTCAATTTTATATGATATGTCGAAAAACTTTAAAATTCCAGTAATTTTGTGTGGGATTGAAGTCAATGCTGATGTTTGCAGACAAAGAGCACAAAAATGTACAGAACGATCTTGCTCGTTTTTCTCGATAATACCACATAAAATGACGTGTCCTGCTAGTAATACTTGTTCTCCTTCTATAAACTTTTTCGATGAACTGCTACAAGTAGCATATTTCATTATATCAGATAGTACTGTATAATTCATTTTACATTGACAACTAACAAACGACCCAGATAGAGTAGCCATTTTGTAAAAATACAGCGCCCTCTATAGTTCATGAAAAACGCGAATAAGGGGTCGACATCCAGAAATTTTGACCGGCTTTAGCGGGGGCGTAAATTGTCGGAAGGGGGCGTACATGCACTGTATTGAAAATAATAAGGGGTACCAGTTAGTAAAATTTGGTAGGGGTAGCTTTATTTTTAATTGTTTTAGAGCAGTTTATATTTTCAATGTTAACTCAATGGGAAATTTTTAATGACCGTTATGACCGTTCAACGGTCGTCTTCACGATTTTCTAACGGTCTTTAAACGGTTTTCAACGGTTTTTTCTTTAACTTTAACGGTTTTAAATTAAATTAACTGATTTTTTTTAATTTAATTAATTCACATAACTATTATTATGGGATATTGGCCTTATTTAACATAGGCTAAGGGGAATTAGTTATTATATTTGTGTTAATTTCTATAAGCTAATAATTCATTAGTTATAATTGTAAGCTTACTATTTTGGCTGAGTCTCTGATTTTAGTCCTGGAGGGCTATTGGTTTAATTGTTATTGTGTTGGTTCTGCAATTCCTTTTACGGTTAACATGAAGGGAATTGAGTTAACTGAGGACACAGATTTAAGGGCCCCACTCAAGATAGAATGGAGGATACTGTCACAGATATTAATAACGAGACCCAATACTCAACTATTGAAGATACAATGCTAAGGAAGCAAACGCACAAATCATAAAAATCTTAGATCTTATTCCGGAGCCCTACAAATTTAAACATTAAAACCGAGAAGCGTAAAGAAGTTAAAGCTGCCTCAGTTCAGAGTCAAACAACAAAAGCAGCGGGTAACAGTATAATAGGAGAGGAACAGCGGGTAACAGTGCAATTCTACTGTACCAAACAGTAAGGAGAATGTAAATATTGACATGAAAGAAATAACTGATCAGACAAAGAATAACCTCACCAAATTAGAGTTAAGGTGAAATAATTTAAAAGAATTAGGAAGAACGGAGTTTGTATAACAGTTGGAAATGAAGACGAGGGTCAGAGGCTAAAATAAGCTATAGAAAACATACAAGAAGTAAACGGAAAGATAACATGCAAAACATCACATGGGAGACTAAACGCATCATACTTTTAATTACTTTTAAATGTATCTATGTTTTCATTTTCCTTATGTACAGTACATAACCATTCCTGATATTATCATAATTTTGTCACCCAAGTTCGGTGCATTATTTCACTTATTTTGTAGTGGTGTAATCGTGATTTCTTCTTGTATTTGATTAAACAAGTGGTTTGGTCCTCACTGGTGCATCTACATATTTATTGTAAATATGTTATAATGTTTTTTATTTATATTTGTACAAACTGTATTAGTCATTATTTGTTGTCACCTGTGTTACGCTGCATCTTATATATAATTTGTACATATGTTTTCTGTTTTGTATTTAATCAACTACCGAAGCAGTGCCCTATGATCCTATCATCACCCTGCCCTCCTTTTCATCACTTGTCTTCTTCTCTCTTCCCTTCTTTCACCATCTTTACAACCTCCTGGTCGTACCTTTGAGCGGAACCAGGAGGTAGCCCTTTCTTTCAACTAGTATAGAATGTATAGAGGTTAATCCAGAAGGTCATCAGCGAGGGTAAAACGAAATCCCGTGATCCCCCATAAGTCCGAGCGACCCGATCTAAATGACCAAAAAAGGCAATGAATTATTCTAGAGCGGGGGAGACGGTGATAAATCTGGAGAACTATCAAATTCAAATAGACATCATAGGCTGCAAGACAATTACGTCAGAAAAAGTCCCAGATATTTCCCAAGCTAACCGAGTATAAAAAGGGGTCGAATTTGCACCTCCGGGCGGTTAGCCGAGGAGCACACCGCCGAAGCGACCCCTCCAAACAGCTGATTAAGACATCTATTCCGTCATCAAAAACCTGTACTTTGTCCATCGCTGCCTATCGCCATCCAAGGAAATTTCGATTGGAACTTTAGTGGCCGATCCCAATGCGTCCTACCAACGCCCTATATGAAGAGATCGCATCCTACGAGGTAAACCCTTGCCAGAATTTTGTCTCTCTCTCCAACGCATCCCTCTTAGAGAGGACTCTCTCGATCTTTAGCTTTAGGTTAGGTTAGAATATAAAATAGATTTTTATTTTTATTACGCGTTTGTTATATTTATTGTCTTTGATATGTATAATCTCTTATTTGTTTATTAAATGTTCTAGTATTGTTCAACCCGTGTAGTTATCTGGACACCTTGTCACCACCTCACTGCCCCTTCCACTTATTCAACAACGCCTTCCCTGACAACGAAGCCGATAAATGGGGGAGAAGCTCTCCGCTCTAATATAATAAAAAATTATATCTCTTCCTAATACAAATCTTGATTACAGTCCTTTCATAATCCCTTGTTCAGACCATTGTTTTAATTTTATTGAATATTTTGCGATATATATTTCTTGTTTTAATTCAGAAGTTACTTTCGGAATTACTTCCAACTTGAAGATGATTTATGGAGTTGATCGAAAACGTTCGTATTTTAAATAAACTCCCTCGACAACGGATTAGGTGTTGATTATATTGATTATTAACTTGCCGAGTACGTTTTCTGTTCAAGGTAATAATATAACTGTATAATCTTTATAAGTTACTTTATAATCAGATTATCTAATTTTGTTTATTATTACTTTGACCTGTTATAATTAGTTGGATCATCGTTAAATTACAAATTTTACACCAAGGTGATCGAAAACAGTGTTACATTATTTATCTTATTGCGGAAAAATTGAAATAATTACTTTTCATTATTTATATAATTTGTTTTTTCAACGTCTTCTAATCTGTATTATTTAATTATTTAAGTGATAATAAGAATCAGTTATTATAAATTAATATTTAAAGTTCGAGTTGCTTAAATAGGTCAAAAAGTAATTGTAAAAGTGTTGTTTATGTAAAAATCTTTTAATGTTTTCTTTATCAGATAAGATCAGTTTTCTTGACAAATAATCTTAATAAAAATACGTAGTTTTTCTTTATATAAATATGTATTCACTTCCTTGCTTCAGATATGTGATCGTACTGCAATTTTGAAAAAAAAATGTAGCCCTATAAATTTTCACTGTCGTCTGTCTGTGTTTCTCTCTGTCTTTCTTTTATGTCGAGAGCGGTGATAGATAGTTAAAACTCGCGAATATGTCTGAAATTCTCAGGGGCAGGAGGCTCCGTTTAACTACATTGGAGACATCTATGCCAACTGGAAGTTACGTAATTTCTATTCATATATTTTCTCTCGAAAGATGTTAAATAATTCACTGGAAAGACTCAATTGGTAAAGGAAACATGACGTACTGAAGCCAGCCACAACTACTTTGAGGGGGAGAATATATATTTTAAATTAAGTAAATTAAAAATATGATTAAAAATTGCAGCCCGGCATTGTCACAATGCCTGGCTGCAATTTTGCAATTTCCTTTTCTAAACCTGTACTTACTGTCACGCGAGTCTGACTAAAGAGGCAAGGAGCCCCTGCCCTAGACTGCATGCCCTAGAACTGTCATTCTAACCGAGGTTCAGGTGAAGAGGAAGTTGTTGTCAATTCGTTATGATGTGCAAGAATATTGTTTTCTGCACTTCACTCAGTAGGACGATAAAATCGCTTACAAAAGATCGATTAATGTGATTCGATTAATATATACAGTAATGATAGAGGCCCACGATATGCTTGCAAATGATTGCTACGTTAATATCATTTTAGTATCGAAATTTATCGAAGTTTCCTTTTTCTAAGAATTTTTTAAAAAGTTAAATTTGAGGAAGAATTAGTAGCCGTGAATTTGAACGCTTGCCAATTCCTATATCTTATTATTCATAAAAATACGCTTGGAATGGTTTTTAAATTTCCTGTCTCCATGTCATTTTTTCAATGTTTTTTTCTTTTTCTTTAAATAACCTCGTCACCTTATCTGTGCACTGTTTCTTAAAGCAAGTGGCTTGAGACTCTACTAATAGTCGATACATCTGGTGATGTTAGAATAAAGTAAAAACTATTTAGTGTGTGTAGACAATCAATGTTTTTGACGAATCTCCATACATAAATGTACATACAATACTTGTTAAATGTTATAAGTAAATTTTATATTAATTGTTATTTGCTGTTATATATATATCACTATATATTATTACTATTTTGTAAAAATTCCTTAATTATTTCTTCCTAAAAACTTCAATTGTCCTTTCGTTCTTACATTTTTTTCATTCATAAATGTCACGTTGTCCGGAAGCTTGTCTAAACCATGTTAATGACTTTCTATGCTTCGTGCACGTAAATAACTGTTCACATTCTTAAGAATAAGGTTTAGTTCCTATGTGGACGAGCTTTAATTGACACATTTGCTCTTGCCGTTACACTGGATGTATTGAAAGTGGTACAGTTTCATCCCCACTACATGGCACCTTACACTATCTCTAATAAGAGGGGAATTATCTACAATTTTCTCTAATCAGAATATTCGAAAACTTTCTTCAATACGTTGCTAGCATTTGTGACAGTAACATTGTTCTGAAACCTTCTGGAACTTTGATTGGGCACTTAATATTACTGCTCAAACTGCTTTCCCAGGATAACTACATCGAAAAACATTGTTTCCAGTTTTCTCGATGTAACTTACTGTACTAGTTGTAATATATTTATTAATTCTCAAACGATTGATTTCTTTAAATATTTGCGTTGTAATTTATGTAAGTATACTAAAATATATTTAAATTTTAGAATATATCATTTACGAATTTTTTCTTACTATCATAAATAAACTGTTTTTTTATCTTGTCAAATGTTCAAGGTTTTATGAACAGAAATTACTAACAACCTTTACACTTAAATATACAGTGTTACGCAATGACAGGGAGACATGTAGTTTTTATGAATAATACTGTAGATACAGTATATAAAAAAGTTCTGATGAGAGATATTCTGTATATAAAATGGAGAAATGGGAAAGTAACACATACGATTCAGCTGGTGTTTCCTCAAGCTTGTTTTATTGGTATGTAATATTGTATTTAATATGTTTAATTATAAACGTTTTATGATAGGGATAACTACTATAATTTTTATCGTAAAATGCAATTTAAACATCATCTGTTTTATAATATTACTAGATGATGAGCCCGGCGAAACTCGGGCAAAAAGTAACTATAACGAAGATTAAGATTATTACATTAAAGGCAATCTTTACCAGTTTTCTCAGAATGCAAGAATTAGGTTGCCTTTTTTGCAGACTAATTAGAAAAAATTTTAATTGGTCTACAAATATGTTCGATTTTTTGCAAAAGCGCAAAAAACCGCATCTGCGCCTGTAGATCTTGCACGTCGCTTTCTCTCAACACTTCAATTGTTACTTCACTACTTCCATTGGTTAACACTTTCATTGTTAACACTTCCCCGCGGGGGGAATTTCAAAAATCTCTTCTTAGTGTACGTTTTGATGACGACCCTACACATCCTAACTGTTTACCAANCAAATAACCTTGATAAAAATACGTAGTTTTACTTTTAAAAATATGTAGTCACTTCCCACTTCAGATGTGTGATTGTACTGCAATTTTTAAAAAATTGTAGCCCTATAAATTCTCACTATCATCTGTTTGTGTTTTCCTCTGTCTTTCCTTTATCTCGAGAGCGATAGATAGTTAAAACTCGCGAACTCTAGGTTTGAAATTCTCAGGGGCAGGAGGCTCCGTTTAACTATATTGGAGCTTTCGATGCCAACTGGAAGTCACGTAATTTCTATTCATATTCTGTATTTTCTCTCAAAAGATACTAGATACATCACTGGCACGATTCAACTGCTAAAGGAAACATGACGTACTAAGGCCAGCCACAACTAATCCGAGGTGGAGAACATATATTTTAAATTAAGTAAATTAAAAATATGATTAAAAATTGCAGCGCGGCATTGTGACAATGCAGGGCTGCAATTTTTGCAATTTCCTTTGTGAAAACTATAGTTATTGTCACGGGTGTCTGACTAAATAGGCAAACAGGTCGTTTGACTGCATGCCCTATATCTATCATTCTAACCGAGGTTCAGGTGAAGAGAAAGTTGTAAGTTGTTGTCAATTCGCTATGATGTGCAAGAATATTGTTTTCTGTTTTTCACTCAGTAGGACGATAAAATCGCTTATGAAAGATCGATTAACGTAATTCGAATAATAAATACAGTAATGAGAGAGTCACGATATGTCAGGAAATGTTGACAGATTGCTTGCAAATGTTTCCCAGGTTAATATTATTTTACTATCTAAATTTATCGAAGTGTCCATTTTCTAAGAATTTTTTAAAACGTTAAGTTTGAGGAAGAATTAGTAGCAGTGAATTTGAAAGCTTGCTAATTATTATATCTTATTATTCATAAAATACGCTTGGAATGGTTTTTAAACTTTCTTTCTCCGTGTCATTTTCTTTTAAATGTTTTTTTTAAAAATAACCTTGACACTTTATCCGTGCATTGTTTCTCAGAGCAAGTAAAGTGGCTTGAGAGCTTGAGACTCCACTGATACGTCGATATATCTGGCGTTGTTAGAATAAAGTAAAAAATTATTTAGTGTGTGCAGACAGTCATTATTTTTGACGAATCTCCATACATAAATGTACATACAATACTTGTTAAATGTTATAAGTAAATTTTATATTAATTGTTATTTGCTGTTATATATATATCACTATATATTATTACTATTTTGTAAAAATTCCTTAATTATTTCTTCCTAAAAACTTCAATTGTCCTTTCGTTCTTACATTTTTTTCATTCATAAATGTCACGTTGTCCGGAAGCTTGTCTAAACCATGTTAATGACTTTCTATGCTTCGTGCACGTAAATAACTGTTCACATTCTTAAGAATAAGGTTTAGTTCCTATGTGGACGAGCTTTAATTGACACATTTGCTCTTGCCGTTACACTGGATGTATTGAAAGTGGTACAGTTTCATCCCCACTACATGGCACCTTACACTATCTCTAATAAGAGGGGAATTATCTACAATTTTCTCTAATCAGAATATTCGAAAACTTTCTTCAATACGTTGCTAGCATTTGTGACAGTAACATTGTTCTGAAACCTTCTGGAACTTTGATTGGGCACTTAATATTACTGCTCAAACTGCTTTCCCAGGATAACTACATCGAAAAACATTGTTTCCAGTTTTCTCGATGTAACTTACTGTACTAGTTGTAATATATTTATTAATTCTCAAACGATTGATTTCTTTAAATATTTGCGTTGTAATTTATGTAAGTATACTAAACTATATTTAAATTTTAGAATATATCATTTACGAATTTTTTCTTACTATCATAAATAAACTGTTTTTTTATCTTGTCAAATGTTCAAGGTTTTATGAACAGAAATTACTAACAACCTTTACACTTAAATATACAGTGTTACGCAATGACAGGGAGACATGTAGTTTTTATGAATAATACTGTAGATACAGTATATAAAAAAGTTCTGATGAGAGATATTCTGTATATAAAATGGAGAAATGGGAAAGTAACACATACGATTCAGCTGGTGTTTCCTCAAGCTTGTTTTATTGGTATGTAATATTGTATTTAATATGTTTAATTATAAACGTTTTATGATAGGGATAACTACTATAATTTTTATCGTAAAATGCAATTTAAACATCATCTGTTTTATAATATTACTAGATGATGAGCCCGGCGAAACTCGGGCAAAAAGTAACTATAACGAAGATTAAGATTATTACATTAAAGGCAATCTTTACCAGTTTTCTCAGAATGCAAGAATTAGGTTGCCTTTTTTGCAGACTAATTAGAAAAAATTTTAATGGGTCTACAAATATGTTCGATTTTTTGCAAAAGCGCAAAAAACCGCATCTGCGCCTGTAGATCTTGCACGTCGCTTTCTCTCAACACTTCAATTGTTACTTCACTACTTCCATTGGTTAACACTTTCATTGTTAACACTTCCCCGCGGGGGGAATTTCAAAAATCTCTTCTTAGTGTACGTTTTGATGACGACCCTACACATCCTAACTGTTTACCAAATTTCAACCTTCAACTCCAAACAGTTTGGGCTCAGCGCTTTTTATTATTATTCGAAGTGGCTATTTCAAAGGGCAATTTTGGCAACTGAAAATAATATTGTCGACGATATCAACATTAATATTCAAAAGAAAATTCCCGGTAATATTCAAAATAAATTCAGAACTGGCAAAAGCTCCTCCCGTTTTAAGTTTTGGCATTGTATAAAATTTAAATCAAATCAACTTTTTATTAACAAATACACTTTACACACTTTTCACACTTTATTTTCGATTTATATTCAGTCACTGTATCACTTTCACTACTCGCACTTCACTGTTTGTTTTTATTCACTCGCTGCACTACTTTGGAATTTTCACTTCTTTTTTGGTTCTTTCATTTGTCACTGATAAGAAACTGACGTTCGAACCCACGACGGATCTCGCTTTATATACCCGCACCAATGGGTAGTCCCACCCATACAAAAAAGGCTTCGAATAGTGCACAATGTTACAGAACTTCCACAACATTCCAGAGTGTTCGGATTGTTCCAAAATGATCTGGGATGTTCCGGGATGTTCCCGAATGTTCCAGAACATCCCGGAATATTGTGGAATGTTGTGGAATGCTCTCGAATACTTTCGAATTTTCTGGACAGTTCTATCAATTTGTAGAGGGCGAAACCTCCAGCCCTTTTATCTTCGACAGCACGCCCTTCAGGTAAAAACAGGAACCTTTCTCATGGATGGGGGATAGAGGGCTATCACACCATATAACTCCTTGATCGTACCGCGACTCGTTTTTCAGTTTTAGTGGCACGCACATTGTACACGCACGTTTATTATATAGATCGATTAATTACTATTTAAAATACATGTATATTCACAAACTTTATACAATTTTTGTATTTAATTCTTATCATTACGAAATGGGAGATTAATTAAACAGCAAAACTTCCTATGCACTCGTTATTATTGAAAACTGATGAGTAATTTATATGTTAGTCTTCTGATTTTTAAACAGCGTTTAAAATACCTCCACTGTTTTCGCTTTCGTAAAACTTTTTGCGCTATTTCTATTGTATGAAGCCAAATTATAAGGAAAGTCAATTAATTTCGTGTCACTAATAGTCTAGGGTTTGTTCATTATTGGGTGGTGGCGGAGAAGACAAAGGTTATAATCGTCTGACAAACACCGTTTATTTTAACTAACAATGTTCAGTGACGTTATATATTTAAACATTTTGGGCACATTTTTACTGATGATAAATTCAAATCTGAGCCTATTCCAATCGCAGAAGTCAAAAACGAAAACAGGAATATGTTATTTAAAATATAAAAAGCCATATAATTTTTCATACACTCAGTGTAAATGCCGAAAAAAATTATATAGGACATGACAGAATGTTCTGACATTACTGAAACAGTTTATAATTCAAAGTAATTTCATGCGTAATTTTCATTTTAATTTTTGTTTTCGGTAAAATATTATTTGTTTGAATTATTATATAACTTGAAGTTATAAGTGAATAACACATATTTTCATATTTTAATATATTTTTACCAACGATAAAAGTCGAAAATAGAAATCATACATGAAATGACTATGAATTATAATGTGAGCCCTTGGGCCTATGTACGGGCCTTAGCTGAAGAATGAACGAATTTCGCGCAAAATTACGACTTTGTAATTTAATTTCTTAACGCGATTGTTATAAAAAAAAAAACATCGCTTTAAACGGATCAGATGACGTTTTCTCTTAACAAATGGAGAGGAATTTGACAACAAGATGGCAACATTCAAGGAAAACATTCGATTGTGAAAGATGGACAGCTACTATTAAACGTCAACAGAAAAAACCTATGCTCGCACCTGGGATGTATCTTCGACATGTCAATAGTCGATCACATGACACGGAAGCCGAGACGGCGTGTTCATTTAGTCACTCGAGCGGCCGCGTGTGCGGGCGATCGGATCCGGGATCTAAATTTTGGATTGGGAGACAGCGTGTCAGAAGTGGCTCAAGCAGAAACTAGGTTAACGAAACAATCGTTATTTGTGAAGGACAGGAAATACATTCTATAGAATTTCGATAGTGAGTATATTAACTAAATCGAGGTAAAATAGGTTTTGATAGGTCTAACTTTGTGATTCTCGAGAGAGAGAGAGAGAGAGAGTTTACAGTGGTTCGCGAGTTGATAAATACTTTTGTAGTTGAAGGATCCGGTTGTAGTCTCATGGCAAGAGAGGATGAAGACAGAACTGGACTAGGTATATGGCTAGATATCGAGATATGGCTAGATATGGCTAGATATCGAGGTAAACTTGCCGGGAGTAGAATTGGAGTCGAGCTAATCTCGGATTTATCCGGGTGTCTAAGATGAAGTTATTTTACTTTGGTGATGAAAGATATTCCGTTTAGGAGGCACCAATGTTTTGGGTCAAAGTCGATAGTATAGTCTGTTTCTTATGCACTAAAGTTAACTTGATCGGGAGAGTGACTGGCGACGACTCTTTTTCGGCCGTCAAATTCGAAATCAGTGCGATATCGCCCGACTAAGAGGACAGTAGATCACAGGAATGCGTCGCTTTCGCCGTCGAGAAACTGTAAGGGGCGATTTTCTTCCCTTACAGTTTTCACGTAGCTAAGGACAACAATTGTTGAGCAAGTATGATGACATCGTTGATTAATTTTGTTAAAATTCGGAGTATCACAGATTTTGATATTATTTTAGCAAAATTACAATAATTATTCGCAAAGTTCGACTAGTCGGCTGATTTGCAAAAGGAAAACAAGGAACTTTTAAATGTCATTGAAAGAAACGTGAAGGAATTATAGTCTACTTTTTTCAAAGCAGTTTTCTCTTATTTTGTATTTTATTCACTTTTCTTGTGGTAGTACCAGAATAAATAAATAAATAAAATAAAATAAAGTTCTATTCTCTCAAAAGTTGTTATACAATACTTAAAATAATTTGATCATTGCAGAGTAATACACTGTACGTAATAAGAACATGATATACAAAAATTATAAAAAAAAATTTGCTATATAAACTTGCCATAACTTTTGAAAAAATAAAGCTCTTAAAAATATTCAATTGTGGAAAAAAATCGTGTATATAAAGTTCTTCAAAAAATGGCAGTTTTGATGAAACATCAAAATCTTAAAACAATGAATATCTTTATAAAATATCAAGTACTTTTTGCAAATGTTTCATATTTTCTCAAGTGCTTTATGTGAAAGTTAGCCAAGGTTACTTGGTACGTAGTACTCGAGTAACACTTACAGGCACTAGTCGGTAAGACCAGCTCTCAGTCGTCCAAAGAACGGCCTTTCCCCGTCGTAGGGAACGAGTGTGGAGGGCTTTACGGTTATATTATAATTTAGAGCGGAAGTTGGTGATAGCGAATTCACCTTCTTCCTTCGTCAGGTTCCCGACACCAGTTTGTCAATTTATAGAGGCGCGGACAAACACGCGATAACGATCTGATTCGGAATGAATTGAGGAGACATTCTTATATAATAAACATAAGTAAAATTTAATAAATCCAAACAACGAATACAGAAAATCAATAACAACGATTATATGACAAGTTAAAGGTTACGACTAAATCTATGCTAATGCGCGATCGAGAGAGAGCTCACAAAATGATTCTAAACATACGACCTGTTAGTTGTCGTCTTCGTTTCTGTAGATATAGGACACCTTGTAGATAGGGTTCATCTTCCTTTCGTATGGGAGATTAATTCGTGCACAAAATATAAAGATATCACTTCTTCTAAGTGTAGACTCGGGACTTAGTCTATCGGACTCCGTTATGGGCGTTGGCCATCAGGAGGAAACGTATGTGGAGTCTGGACACTTTCAAATCGGTCGGAGGACTCCCCGAATTATGACTAATTTCTCCTTTTATTTCCAAACTTCGTCCAATCATCGTATAGTAACTCTTTCGTGAGAACGGATGAGAGGGGGATGAATGAGGGGTAACCATTTCCCATCGGAGCGAGATTTTTAACCAGATATGGGAAAAACAGCGGATGTTCTCCTCGATGAAAGGAAATAACATTTGTCATCTAGTTTTTCCCACGTCTAAAACAATATTTTTCTCACCAAAACGAAGTATTATTTGGTGACATTATTTAAGCATATTTAATAAAAGTTATTAAATGAGGCCTAGGGCCTTCCGGATCTCACATTTACTTTTTTTCAGAGTTTCTTTATACAAGAATTTCTTTTTGTGATTAATTAATATTTTTTTAAACTACATTGTATCATATTTTAGATTCAAAGCTCATTTTTCAAAGCTCAATCGCAAATATAATTACTGTATTTCTCTTAATTATTTTTGGGATACATGGTATAAAACAGTATGTAATTAAATACATAAAAACGGACTAGCATATATTGTCATGTTGTTATTATCACAATTGCATAACCTTTTACATGCCGTGCTCTCTTCCAATACTAAAGAAATTATGTCTTCTCAGTATTGAAAGCATGTAATTCTTCTTATAGCTGTAAATATGCATGATGGTATTCACTGATATCTTGGTTACTATTTAATATTTCATTTTAAAATTTTTACTGTCTGAATATGACAGAATTTTCTATATATATAAATTGTTTGGTTTTTTTGATGTAAATATTAAAGTTATTATGGATATGACATTTTATAATAATGTGTTTAAGTATAATTAGATTTATAAGCTTGTTAATGTGTTTGTTTAATTAATAAACTTGTTACAAAGTCAATCTAGAAATTTTAAACCATAAGAAACAAATAAATTAGAAATGTAAGCTAAAGAAATAAGAAGGCACGTGCTTTATGTTGTGACGTAATATACCGCATTTCCTGTGTTACGTTACTTTCGGTAGTTTTTTTATATATCTTTATTTTATCTGTGTTTACACACAGATTATTATGATACAGATATATTATGTATTTTTTCTGGGATCGCGTAATTTCATTGCGTAATTGTCCGTCATTTTTATCAGCAACAATTTTATACAATTGTGAAATCTGCGAATCTGACGCATTTGTCGGGGAAAAAATGTAAACAACTCCGATAGAAAAAACACGCTCCTAGTGAAAATTAGATGGGAGGTCACCTTTTGTGTTAACAACTAGATGGGAAAATTGACGCATAGGTGTCAAGAATGCACCGTTATTATCAACATTTGGCGTTCGTGTGACTTCTTTCTTACGGCAATCGAATAAAAGCTTGAGCTCCCGGAAGATCAGGGCGATCCGTAAGAAGTTATACTTGTCAATGTGTGCATCTCGTCTCCCGGACCTCCATACAACGGACTCGAACGGAGAAAAGGAGAAAATATCGGTAGAAGACAGACCACGGCTTCGAACTTCCATACTTATCGCTATACTACAGTTCCTACATCGGAATACGATTCCTACGAACCATTCGACGCATACCATTCGTCCCCTCGTAGAGGTATTTTTATTAGAGCATTGTGAACTAACTCTCTCTCTCCGAAAATAAGCTTAGCTGCTAAGAGCTGCCCCTTTGTGTATTTGTCTAATATTTAATCGCATTTAACCGACTTTGTTAACCGTAGATTTTAATAAATACTTTGTTATTTTGTTAAAACTTGTCTTTTGTCTATCAAAGGACGAATGTCGACTTGCTCACCTCCCTCTGCCACTCCATAAAAACCTATCCGAAACGACAACGTGGGCGATCTTTGCAGACTGTTGCCGAGTAAGTTGTCAGCAGAGATTTAACCCTTAATCTACGGTATCTCGCACAACACATAAAAATTAATACATTTATAAAAAATGTTTTTATATTCTTAATTCTGAACGTCAATAATATTTTTGTAATTTTATATTACATGTAAAAATGTATAAATTTGCAATATTATATCTGTGTCAATAGTTTTAACGATAACAATATTGGTGATATTTTCTAATGATTCATGGCTGCACCAGCAATTTATTTAAAGCTATAAAATACAAATTAATTGTTTTAAACATCCATTTCTACGTTATAAAACTACAGTAACAAAACAAGATTGCATTA
Organism: Centruroides sculpturatus; assembly: GCF_000671375.1. NCBI lineage: Eukaryota > Metazoa > Arthropoda > Arachnida > Scorpiones > Buthidae > Centruroides > Centruroides sculpturatus. Next base: position 17,931 of record NW_019384839.1, read on the forward strand.
TTATAAAACAATCAGCAGAAAAGTTTGATTTTATAATATTTCGAGGGATAAATTCGATTAAATTTTTGTATTTTATCTTTCAAGCACTGAATATATTGTAAAATTTAAAAGTGAAATTATACAAATCACTCTTCAAAAAATAATAGTTGTTAGACATTAAAGTAAACATTATTTTGTGTACAGTAAAACAATAACATTGACATTTGACTCAATATAACAAAGAATGAAGCTTTTGTTTCGGTTTCACAATACAACTTAAAGCTTGTTGGCATTTACATTGGGAATGGGTAAAAGTAGGACTAGTCAGTTCCTTTTTCAAGAGTAATTAACTATCCTTATCTTTAACTTCAAACTAACATATTCCATACAAACGTTGAACCAACTTAACCAGTGTTCATTATTAAATTAATTAAATTAATTTAATAATGAACATAGGTATAACAAATAACAAAAAATTTTATTAAATTAATTAAATTTAATTAATTTATAAGCGGAATTAATCCACCGTAACACAGATAATATCAGAAGCCAACTACATAATGCGATGTCCAAATTACATTATTATATTAATGTATAGGAAGTAAAGTATATATAAAATCAGGGATCTGTGAAGAGAGTGTTGAAATAAGTTAATAAAACATCCGCTTTTATAAAATATGAATATACTGTAATAATATGCATATTTGATAAGACTACATTTATTTTTCATTTACTGTATATTCTCTTCATATATTTTTCATTTACTATTATGAGTAAGATGCATTAAGGTAGTATAGGTAAAAGGTATTGTAATACAGTCGACCCCCGTATAAGATCATTGATTATTCCGTTTTATATGAATTCCATGTTGTACGAGTCACTTAAATTTTACAAATACGTGAGCCGTTCACAGCCCGGTACATGTATTTGTAAAATCTAAGTGACTCGTACAACATGGACTTCATATAAAACGGAATAATTAATGATCTTATAGGGGGATCGACTGTAATTATGATGATGTGATGCTAATGATAATTCGACTATTTATGCAATATTTAAAAGAAGAATTTCAAAGTAACGTAGTAGTATTATTTGCCGTGTCATGTCGTAAATGTAATGCACGTGGACTTCAACCTGTACCAAATACTGCAGAAAATGAAAATCTTATTAATAATATTTAGGCTTTCAGCTTAAGAAAACATGTTTATTTGTATTAATTCTCAATATAACGATTGTTACTTATACATGACAGTGCTGAACAGTCGACCCCACTATGACTGTTGATAATTTCGTTTTATATGAATTCCATGTTGTACGAGTCACTTAGAATTTAGAAATACGTGTGCCGGGCTGGGAACGGCTCACGTATTTCTAAGATCTAAGTGACTCGTACAACATGGAATTCATATAGGGGTTCTCATGTATATTTTTTACTTATATTTCTGTATGTTTAGAATTTTTAATCGACTTATAAGATATTATAATTTTAACTAATTTAAAGAATAAGAATTGGCTTCCATCCAAAATTTTCTAGCTGTACATTTTGAAACAGATTGCGGAAGTAATCATGCAGTGATAAATGCGTGTATGGAAGAGTATTTAAAAATATTTAATATTGCGAAATAATATGAATTTGAAATGGAAAAAACACACTAATTCTGATATGAAAAATAAACTCTGAATAATTTTATAATGAAAATTTCCACTTTAATTAAATTATACATTTAGATTAGCCTTATTCAATGAATGATTTTAGTTAAATTTCTAATTGAAATAATTCTTATTTCTTGTTTTTTACATAAGATAAAAAATGTAATGTATTTATTAAACTTCAAATACTTTATTTTGTTGCATGTATTTTAAATATTTTAAAAGTTTAAAAATATATTTATATTTTATATTATATTATAAACAAAGCTTTATATTACTTCAAATAAAGATTAATTAATCTGTTTATTATATGTTGATGAAACATCAAAAATTTATGGCTACAAATTTCAGAATAAATGTATATATAATGTGCTACACGTGACACGAATTTATTATCGTTTTAATGAATACCATAATTATAATGATATTTGTTATATACTCAGATTTGGCTGGTGTTGTTTCTGTACATTAAGAAAGAGAACATTACAGACGCCACGTGCCGAAAGATAATGGATAAGGAACACAAAAGTAATCCATTCGATTCAGCTAGTGTTTTTTCTCGCTTATTTTTCTGGTATGTATTTAAAATTATATAACCAAATTAATATTTTAATTTTATAATTGGAATTTATAATAATCTTTTCACCCATTTGTACGATAATAACAGTGCTTAATATAAATAAAAATAAATTGAACTTTCATTCATAAATTACAGGTAACTTATATAGATAATTTTTAATATATATATGTATGTATATATGTAATTTTTCCTTCTGTCTTTCAATTTCTGTCGTTTACACGTGGTTCTTCCTTCTCGACCTTTCCGAAGGTTCTCCTTCTTTCTTCTTTTCTTCCACGCTTGCTCTAATGTTTCAACCCTCACCGGTTTTTACGCACTGAACCGTACTTCTGGTTTTGGAGATTATTTACACCTTTAAATCTTTCGCTTTGTAGATCCAAAGTGGATTGTTCTATAAACGTAACTTGGATATGTGGACGACGTCTAACGGTTTTTTTCCCATTTTATATTATACTAGCAGGTAGGCCCGGCGTTGCTCGGGCAAAAGTAACGATAGGGAAAATTAACATTATTACGTTATAGTCAACCTTACCCATTTTCACAGAATGCAAGAATTGGGTCCCTTTTGTTTCCAGACTAATTAGAGAATATTTAAATGGGCCTAAAAATATGTTCGATTTCCCGCATAAACGAAAAATCTGCATCTGCGTCTTGCATGTCGCTTTCTCTTAACGATTCCATTGTTACGTAACACTTCCATTGTTGACACTTCCATTGTTACTTAAAACTTCCATTGTTATTTAACACTTTTACTTAACACTTCCATTGTTGGTGGAAGTGTTAAGCTTTAATCCTGTCTCTCTCCGCCGTGAGGAGGAATTTCGAAAAATCCTTTCTTAGTGTGCGTTCTCGTAACGTACCCTAACTGTGTACCAAATTTCAACTTTCAACTTCTAACCGTTTGGGCTCTGCGCTTATTATTATTATCAACCCGTCTCGATTATATATATAGATACATTGTACATTTAATACTTGACTTATTTCTCTATACGGTCCAGACATTAAGCCTGATACTCATATGTGACAACGGACAACGGAAACCGTCGACATAACGGCAAAATGACGTCACTTCTGCCGTGGAAGCCTACAGAATACGAAGTTGAAAATTTTCAATTTTGCCCTTGCGGAGAGCGGAATGGCAAAAATTAGACGAAAGGAAGGCCGTTTAGCAATGTCGTCATAAACATCGCGTGGGACGATAGCTTTCGAACTATGGCGGGCGGCAAGTTACAAAGCTTTATTTGTACACTAATACGATAATATATTTCATATAAACGCTATATTACTATCCGATTTAAATACAGCATTAACTGATTATGGTGTTTCAAGAAACCAAACTCCAAATTATCTAATTGGTTAATACATCTTAGTCAATATGATTTCGATGTTAATTAAATACAGTACCAGCATTACTAACGTAGAAGCTTACCTATTGTCCAGAAATCCAGTGTTAGATAGTGGCCTCATCTCGGACAATATCAAAATCGTAAATTTAATTCGAAGAGAAGACATTATGCCATCAAAAGCCATGAAAATTTTGAACACATAGTAGCAAAGGCAATGTTACGACTAATATTTAGCATGTACACTTGGCCTAATATGTCGAAAGATGTATCCACCTATATAAATAGCTGTGGGGTATACCGGTTTAATAAAATAAACCATTGTCTAAAACTACAAAAAGCTCCTCAGCCACAGATCCTTTTGATATAGCAATTGATACAGCATTATAGCAATTATATCAATTATAGCAATTGATACAGTGGGAGGATTTAAGGAATAACAATTAGAAGAAACAATATTTGCATATGGCGATTGACTTTGCCACTCGGTTATTAAGGACATTAAGCTCCAGTAATCAAACTGCCAAGGACTTCGTGAACTTAATAAACAGTGCTACACAAACGAAAAGGCCGAAAATGATATTAGTAGACAAGTGTGGAGGTATCAACTCAAAAAAAATTCATACGTTTTCTCGGAAAACATGAAGTAAAATTAACAATATATCTTTAAATTATCCAGCAAGTAATCGCTTATGTAAAAGAATTAACTTAACTATCGTAACCTGGTTATGCTGTAAGATGAACAAGAAATAGCAGGTGAGTTGTTGGAGTAAATTACGTCAAACTGTACTAAAAGAATATAACTCCCCTCACTCAGTAACGGGTTTTTTACCAAATTATGTCATGTTCGGCATCCCACCATTCCTCCATACCGAATGCTCTTCTGCCAGTACTCCAAGTCATACCGAATGCTCTTCTGCCAGTAAAAGAAGGTAGGAAACTAGCTTACAAAGATGTCAAAAGAAGCTGGAAATCAATAACAATCATTTCGATAACAGACACAAAAGGTAACGTTAAGCCCAGCGGACCTAGTGCTAGTTGAAAATAAAAATACAATCACGCGAAAAAAATTAGAATCTATAAAGTCTGGTACTCACGTGCAGCAACAGAGGACGGAAACCGTCGAGAGAAACAATTGCCTTTCTGTCGTCTTTCCGTGTCGCGTGTGCTTACATGCGGAAATTACTCTACAATTCAAACGCGCCATCTGCTAGCCGTAAATATAAACAAACTATGTACTACAGTAGGTAGACCACGTGCCAGTAGTCGAAAAATGGCGTCTAACAGGATTGCTTTGTTATATCAATTAAACTTTTTAAGTTTTCTTCGATCTCATTGCAAATAAAAAACCTCAAAAACAAATAATTTGGATAGGAAAAATATTCTAAATTGTCGAAAGTTAGAAATAGCGAATATTTTCGTCACCGAATTACGATTACTCCATTCCCAATACTTTACTCAGTAATTACGTCTATTTGACATCATAGGCGTGTGGATCCGTTATAACTGTAAATTTTTTCTATAAAGATAACGGTGCTAATAGTCGAATGCTTCCACTATAGCTATGCATTCTAGTTTCATAACGCCATAATTTTTTTAATAATCCAATAGTTTTTTGAAAAAACAAATTGGATGTTGTTTTTCGTTGTCTTGCATTTGTTTTAATACTGTCCCCATTGCGTGTTTACTGGCATCTGTGTACAGATACACTTCTTTGTCTGGGTTAAAGATGCACAGAACTGGGAATATGGTTAGGTATGTTTTAATGTTGTTGGAGGCGTTTTGGCACTCCGAATCGCAAATAAATTTCCTTTTTTTCAATTGTGTAACGGATTTAAGAGTCTTGAACGTTGAGTATAAAACGATGGTAGTAGTTTACTTTTCCCAGAAATCTCTATAAGGTTTTTCCATCGTTATGCTTAAAAAATTCCTTAATTGCTGCAACATTGCAACTTATTAGTCAAACTCGACAGTTTGTGATGATATGCTAGAGGTATTGCACTTCTTTCTTCGCAAATTTGCATTTCGATAATTTTAGTTTTACCCCTTCCTTTTCTAGAGCGATTAGGTCTAGTTTGATATGTTTAAGATGGGCTTCAAAGGAGGTTGAATTTACTATGCTATTATTTTTGTAATTACTACAGAAGTGTATCAATTGGTACCGATCTGAAACGGTGTAAAATATATTCTCTGAAATATGGCTGACTGATTTTTATTACGAAAGGGCATGACGAGCCATTCGAAGTGATCGTTCATTATGAGAAAAGCCGTTTTGTACTGTACGTGTGTGAAAAACTTTCATAGGAGTGTGCCAATATCCAGATTTAAGGTTGTGAAATACACACAATGAAGCAATTTATCTAAATTCTAAACTATGATCAATTCTAGGGAATGGATAGTTATCAGCTATCGTCACTGGTTTAAGTTTTCTGTAATCAATGCACAACACTGAATTATCCTTCATCCTTTTTATGAGCTAAAGTAAGTGATCCGATCTCGGAATAAATTTGTGTTTTAAGAACAGTTCTATTTGATCGTTTGTTACTTTTTGGTCACTTAAGGGACTTACTATACAATTTCAAATTTTTTGGTACGTTGTTTGTTAATTTAATCTTTTATTTTTCAACTTTTATAGAACACATGTCATATTTATCCCTTGAAAATGCGTTTTATTTTCTTGCTAAATATTGTTCTAGTTCCGCACCTTGTTCTTTTGTCAGTTTAGGTTCACATAGTTTTTCTAGTTCTGTAGGTTTTAAGTTTTTGATTATATCATTTGGATTTACTTTTAGTTCGTTGGGGTTATCCTCTAAACAAGTTATTACTAGGTTTTCGTCTTGTGAATACTTACATTGGATTTCTTCCGTTAATTCACCATTTTCGTTTGACTGGAAAATTCTGTAACTTTGATCGAGACTTAAGCCGAACCAGTTTTTAAAGACTAAGCCTACTAGCAAATCATAATGACCATTGTTCACTATGATTAACTCTACTTTCTTCGTTATCGCACCGATTGCCAAATTAACGGTTACCTGACCCAAATATATTTCTGTTTATTTAATGGTTTTGAACTTCAGGCATTCGTGTTTATATTTCCAGATTTTAAAATTTAATTCGTGAATAATTTTATTATTACCACAAGAGATGTTTGCCCCACTATCATAAATCGTCTTTCTTATTTTTGTACCATTGATTATAGAGTAGAAAGTGATAAGGAGTATATATTTGAGTCGGTTCATTAGTTTAATATTTTGTAATTCGTTGATAATATACTTTTTCTTGTCGTCGTTTTCTATTACCGCGAGATTTACTTCACCCTTTCGTTCACGCGATTTTCGTTTATTCTGACAGCCTCGGGCTTAATAGAACCTATTTTGGTATCCCAAATTCTCACCCATCTTACACGCGATTGGTTTTCAATTATGTTCCGAATAAAATTCTTCCGTTCCGTAACCAAAATTACATCTTGTGGATTTATTGATTCGTTTTTTCTTTACATATTCTTCGATTCTCCGGCTTATTTCATAAAATTTTACAAAACTTTTTGATCTCACAGTTACGAAATATTCTGCCGTTTCACGGGGCAACCTTTCTATCATTAGCGGTATTATGTGGAAATCTTTCAACTTCCCTAACCTTTTTTTCCTTCGAAATAATTTTTTATTCCTATATTTAGTTCATATTTTACCTTGCAAAATCCACAATAGGACAGGTGGCATGTAATCCGAATGTTCTCACAAAAGTTGGTTTTAATAATCCGGAACTTTGACTGTCCGAGAATTCAATATACCAATTTAGGGCTTCGTCTTCTAGGTAATCTCCCATTTTATCCCATTGGTTTATCTTTTTCGTTCCAACCCATATATTCCGTCACCCTTTCGATTATTTTCACTTAATTTTCTACCTTAAGCGTGTTGTTATTGCCTCGAAATATTTGAATTTTTGGCTTACATTTTTTCGGGGATTGCGTATCCTCTTCTTTTATATTAATCTGTTCCGAATAGAATTCATCATTTCCATAGGCTATCCTTTTCTTTGGTTTTATCATGTCGATGTGTAAAGTTTCTTTTTCTCTTCCTTACGATTTCCGTCGTATACACGTGGTCCTTCCTTCTTGACCTTCTCGAGTTCTCCTGGGGTCGTATTCTGGTCACCGTCTCTGGTCTCTCGTCTCACACAAGCCGGTCGCTGATTGGCTAGTCATTTGGATTAGCCAATCAGAGACCGTCTTGTGAGAGATGAGAGACCAGAGACTGTAACCAGAATATGGCCCCTGCTTTCTTATTTTGTTCCACGCTTTTTTTATTGTTTCAACCATTATAGGTTTTTACGCATTGAACCGTACTTTTGCTTTTGTGGTTTATTTACTTTTACATTATTGTATACTTTTATTATTTTTATTATCTATCTACTTTTACAATACATCATGAGATATTTCGTTAAAGCTAACCTATACATTATTAATTATTATTATTATTAGTATTATTATATATGAGCAACTAGGGTAAACAGAATGGTAAAAGTCAAAACGGAAGTAATAAAATATATCAAAACTAATATTGTGGCAGAACCATAAGTTAGAATAAATTTATTCTGACATCAGTTTTTACGACAAGTGTTTTACAACCAATTTAATTTTACGATAATAAATTAAGTCGAGAGTCAAATCATCACACCTGGGTGATAGCTGTGGCAATAATTAACAATAATTGGCGCTTACCTTTATGTTTTTCTGAACAGATTATATACAGGGTGTATCAGAATGAGGTTTTTAAAATTGGGGATATTGTAGAGGATGAAATTTTAAACGTTTTGATATAAGGAACCCACAGCCGGAAATGTGATATAAAGTTTTTACAGCACTTTGCACTTTGCAGTCGGTATGCTGAAGAAAACAGCAAAATACAGTAATTATGACAAGTTTTATTGACAAAACAGTAGAGTACAATCAAACTGTACATCGAATCAGTGGCTGCGTTAATTTAGAGTAAATGTTCAATTTGACGACCACCGATTTCGTTACATAATGTGCAACGACAAACAATGTTTTGTCTGATGTCTTGTCAGAGATGCCACGCTGCTCTCTGATGGTATTAAATGCTGCAAAGATGCGCTCGGTAAGTTCCTGAACTGTTCTTACAGGAGTTGCGTACACAAGGGACTTTACATAACCTCAGTGAAAGAGGTCAAGAACAATAACATGATATCAGTGGTCGGAAGGGTAGCTACCAAAGAGAAGGGCGGTCAAGCACTTCCTACCGCTGTAGAAACTTTATATCACATTTCCGGCTGTGGGTTCCTTATATCAAAACGTTCAAAATTTCATCCTCTACAATCCCCCAAATTTTTAAAATGTCATTCTGAATCACCCTCTATATAAAACTAGCCAAAAACTACCGCGAAATATATTCACATGAAAAAAAATTATGTGACGATAAAAAAGACTTTTTTTTACTACACATAACTGTTTAAAATTTTTTTTTCGAAACGGTAATGAGAAAAACTCGTGGAAAGATACTTTAAAAATTTCCCACGTTTATTCTTCACTACATAGTGATAGCACCATGCCTAACCCACTGCAGAAAGGTTAAGCAACTTGTTGAAGCTCTTGTTTCAAAAAGCTATTCATTTAGAATTGAAGACAATTTATATAAGAATGATGAAATTTGAACGGTGTTGTCATTTTCCTTGAAAACTAGTTACTTTATAAGACATGTTCTCATTTATGAAAAGATTTATGACTTTATTTTTCAATGTTTTTAAAATTACGTAAAGCTGAAACGTGTTAAGTCATCGTATACTACGTTGTTTGTATTAATAATAACATTACAGTGTACGAAAACTCGATGGATTTATGAACATTTTGAGAATTGTTTTGAATAGAAACGGTTTAATTTTAATTAACCAAACAAAACAAATTAAATAGATTTTGTATTACGTATATATAGTACGTAATAAGAAGTCTATTTCGTTTGCTCGTTTGTACGCAAATGTACACCGTTTTCCTCTTCTGTCTTGCAGTATTTGTGTGAAAACACTCAATAACATTTTTACGGAAAAGAGTAAAGTAATTACATTCTTATTTTTTTTATTTTTTATGGAGTTATGGTCAAATAAAGTAACAAACAGTTATGAAACAGTACCAGTTAGTTATTGTGGAAACTATTGCAGCAAATTATCGAAAGTGCCAGATTAGGAAAGTTTTTTGTTTTTCAAAAGTTATGTTATTATTTATGCAATTCGAGATTTTCAAACGTTGTTTTATATTTTGTAACAACGATCCAAGCTATATACTGTACTTGCGATTTATGTTCGCATGTACTTTGATTACACTGAAAATAGTACAATGTGCTATGATTGAAAAATCTGCAAGATGGTTAAAGTAAAAATTACTGCACATACTTTTAAGCTATCTGTTTTAAACTAAAGATTCATTGGGAAGCGCTAAATCCGACAGAGGGCGCTGTTTTTGAGCCAAGATGGCTGCCGAAACAGGTAAGGAACTAACCGTGTTCAGTGCTTCATCCGATTCAGTTTCCATCGGTGACGACTTTTGCGAGGACCAAATGGAGAACAAATCATTGAATTTATGTCAAATTCTAGACTATATCGGCGACAGGAAACGTTGTCTTGTAGAAAGTGAAGCCGTTTTGAATGACGGACACATAGTATTTTGTGGATTAAACCCTAACAATAACACTGAAGTTCGTGTTGTTGCTTTATTGTTGCAATCTCAGATATAAATCTCAGATATATTCTCAGAGATAAATCTCAGATATATATTAATACATCTCAATTACAGGGAGAACACACATGCAAAGGGGGATTTTCTGGTTTTTGTAAACATGTGATAACATGTTTATTACACGTTAACAGGTAAGATTTGTTTAAATATTTTAAGCAGTATACACTCTGTTCCAATACATAAACATAGTTTTATTTTGCCATGTTTTGAAACCGTGTCGTATTTTTATATTTGTTTTATAAGCGCAAAAGTTTCATTTATCATAGTAGTTAAAATTAGTGCCGATCTGAAGGCTGCCGTGCTGAGTTATTCTGCACTTATACAACATAGCCCAGTCAAAAGTTTGTAACACCCATTATGTTTTGTGTGTGTGTACGTCTTATATGTTATTATTTACTTATTATTGCTTTAGTTGTTTAATAAATGTTAGATTTGACTGGTGACAACATAGCGACTCTACTTGTAAACTATAAACTTGCATTTTCAAAAGACTACAGGTATATGAGACGTACATACACACACACACACAAAACAAAAAAAAAACAGAAAAATTATCGTGGATAATAAACTATCAAACCACCTTCCGTTGCTAAAAAACGTTTATTAGAAAAACACAAACGCTTTCAACCTAATGCAATAGATCATGTTTAGGTGTAATTGTATTCGAATGCCTTTTCAATACGGAACATCTTAACAAAGTAACGTTCGACACGCACATTTAAATTTTGATTATATAAATAAACTCTTAAATACCAATATAAAATATTATACAGAAACGCAAAATAATACAATTAATAAAATAAAATAAATAAAATGCATCAAAATATATAAGCATGAGCGCAATAAAGATTCTTATATTTTAATTATTTGTTTGTATTATATATTTTATCCAAAACTTTCATGCATTAGATAATGCATCTGCACACCTGCTGATCACGCTATAATTTTCTAATTTATTTTATAAATTTTAAATTGTTTTTGGCTCAATGCTTACTTTGGAAAATGTACTGATAGTTCTGAGAATACTCGCCTTATTCCATTTAACTATGGAGTCCCGTACTCGTGCATACTAGACAAAACTGTGTTGTTGTGCCCTTTGTTAATGTCATATTTGTGCTCTTTGAGCTTAATTCTCAGATTCCTTCTTGTGATCTCAACAAAGCTATTCTTTATTCCTAACTGCTGATTTTGAATAGGAATTCTGTAAAAACCTCCTTTTTGAAATTTGAGATCATTTCTCATATAGCAATAACAGAAACTTATAGCAAATCATATAATAATTTTTTTCAGTTGGCTTTTCCCGTTATTAATCAAAGGAAAAAAGAAGTTTTTAAAACAAGAAGATTTGTACAAAACTTCTAAATATCATTCCTCCGAATATCTAGGAAATCTGCTTGAAAAGTAAGTTTATATATGCAATGATAATTCTGTTTAAAGTATAAAAAATACATCTATATAAAATAATATTTTAAACTTGAATTTCAATATGTAAACTTCAATAAATTCATAGTATGTTAATAAACAATTTCACATTTTTCTGATACATAAGATTATAATGTAAGGAAATAGAATTAATGTTAAAATTATTATTTATGTAAGGAATCGGAAAGTAAAATGTAAGCACTTACATAACAAAAGAAATTAATATAATTAACAATACACACTTTTGTGCAAAACTTCAGCAACGATTTTTTTTTGCCATAACTCCTCAAGAAATCACCTGGGAAACATGAAATTTAGAATAGAAACACAGTATTTTGTACATAATAAAGAGAGCATACTTGTGCAAAAATTAATACTACGTATGGAGTCAAAAAAACTTTATTGAAAGAGTTGCATTGGTACAAATGATAGTTTACCCAAGAGGAAGAACAACATACAGATGTCATGTAGTAAGGGATATGATCTCCATTAAACTGCAATGGTTGCTTGGCACATTCAATCCGTACTTAACGTCAGATTATCAAACGGTTATTGAAGTAAGAGTGCCCATTCCTCAAAGAGCACACGTTTCAGTTGTTGGGTGTTCTCCATCGAAACATGCCGAAAGGTGTCTCTCTAAATCATCCCATACATGTTAAGGGGATTTAAATCGAGAGTACGCTAGTCAATCCATTATAGTGTTATCTTGACTGTCTAGAAGATTTCAACAGTACGAGTCCGATGTGACCTGGAGTTATTATCTATAAAATCGAAGTCAGCACCAACGGCACCTCAGAACAGATGCATGTCACTTGCTGACAATAGTGATCTCCAGTAACAGTACATCTATCGAAAATTTCAAGCTCACTCTGCCCGTTTATCATAATATCTCCCAAAATGAGCACACCAGGAGTACCGTAACAGTTTATTTCTGTGATTTAGGGGTACACAACAATGTTCCTATCTCTCTCCATTTTAACTGGCATTGAGAATCGCTTGTGATAGTGAAACGAATATCATCTGTAAAAAAGACATGTCTGCATTGATTCGATATCCAGTCTTTGTGTTCCTTACATTAGTCTAAACCTGCTGCCAATGGGCAGCTATCAATGAGATGCAGCACTCAGGACATCAGGCAAATAGGCCACTTTTAGAAGGCATCTAGCCGTATTCAACCACGACACATTTTGTCCATTGCAGTTCGCATCTGCTGATCAATATTGCCTGCTGATTGCTATTAATCTCTGGTATCTGCACGACAATATTTTAGTCATACATTGGCATTGTTTTTCTTCACGACACCACCAACCTTTCTTACTGCTACACAGCCGGTTTGGAAGGCTTTCCAAGCTTGTGAAATGACACTTTTGCTGATTCCAAACTCCTGGGCTACACTTGTCAAACTACGCTGCCCCTCAAGCTTTCCGATCACTCTACCACATGTAAAGACATTCAGGTGGTTTCATCCAGTTATATTGCATGTACAAACTTACTCCAACTTGCAGGAAATGTATTTAATAGCGCGTTTTGTCCTTTTTTTATTGCAGTCTTCACTGCGCGCGCTGACTGCATGCGTTTTTCGTTCGCTCATGTCACCTGTGACGTCTTCTTCATAATATTTGCATACGAATCATCTTTCTACTGAACTGGGTGTTCATTGTACTGATAACAAAAAGCCCTTTCGTATAATTTCATAGATGCCTGCAAAAAATTACATTGTTACTTAAGTTTTGCCAGTGTATAAGCCTAAAGCCTGTTGAAAAGCTACAACGTGATGACTTGTTGCCATTTGGTACTGATTATTTTATGAGACTGTGAAAAAACAATATAACATACTCACGACAATACTATACCAAGGAATATATCCTGAGTACACAGGAAAATAGTATGGGTGACATAACTAACGATTTTATGGAAACAGAAGCACATAGTCATTTACAATTGGTACATGATGTGTGAGTGAGATGCTGGTTTTATAAAACAAGGGAAAGAAGATTTAATGTATTTAAATTTTTTCAGTATATTATATAATCAATTTTGTTATAAGGTTAAACTATAGATAAAAATTTATACATCACTCGTAGTTTCTTACAGATTGGTAAATTGTGTTGCTTCAAAATATTACGAAGTTTAAATGTAATATGTTTTTATCTTGTAAAAATTTTTTTTTGTTATTCAGAGAATGGAATAAGGAATTGCAGAAGAAAAATCCAAGCACAGTAAAAGCAATACTACGATTCATTGGGTGGAAATACTTAATAGTAATTTTATTTGCATTTATTCAGGTACTATGCCTAATAATTTGAATTATTGTTGCCATTCGACATGATTCATAATATACCAATTATGTATTTTCAGGAAACTGTCATAGTTATAAGCAAAGCGTATATTTTAGGATTAATAATATATTATTATGACAAGAAATCGGAATGGAATGAATCAAATGTTTATTTATTAGTCGCAGGATTTTGTGGCCTAACAGCGATTTATTCGTTGACATTTAATACTAATTACTTTATAACAGAAGTATTAGGCATGAAGTTAAAGGTAGCATTGTGCACTGTTATATACAAAAAGGCAAGTATTAAATATATCATTATAAACATGTAGTTTTGTTTTTATTCCTGTTTGTTTGTTCAACTTATGTCATTTTGATTACAGACTTGTTTTAGTCTTATAAAATAAAATATTGTAGTTAATTTTTCAGTTTTCTAGCTTTATTTGCTTACTATTAACATTAAACAGTATACTGTTTTAATGGAAGTACAGTTATATTAATTCAAAGGTTTGTCATACTTCTTGGATTTTATACTTTTTGAGGTCACAACTTTACCTATTGTGTTATGTAATATATAAAGTGGATTGTATATTTTTAGTTAGAGTAAAAATAGAAATAAGTATTAATTAACGTGTATATAGTTCGGTGTGTATTCCGGTAATTCTTAAGATGCATCAAAAGGGTTAAAAGTTTTTTAAAAGATGAAATGTTATGGATCTTTACACTGAATGAAACAGTAGTTGAAAAGTATAAAAATTGAAAATGCATATTATTGACGATTCGTGTTTTTTATAATGAAATGTAATGTGTAAACAAAATGGCTAAACATCAGTAGTTGTATATAGTATAATTGAATATTTTAAATAAAAGAATCACTATTAAAATTCCAATTATCACAAGAGTGTTTCATCAATATAAAGTTGCAAAATTTCTAATTTTTTTGCGATACATTATGTACTCTGTTTCGCTATAATGCGAATTTAATGTTTCATTTCCTAATTAAATACACTTTCTGGAAGAAAGTGAAATAAAACTTTATGCATTTTATTCAAATAAAAAATAAAATATTTCATAAACATATAGGTTGGTATACTTGTTTATTATCTTCTGTTATTTTCGTGATTAAATTTTGCACTGAGGTTATTCTTAAAAGTAAGTGCAGATTTTAGGACGATATGTAATTTGCGAAATACAATAACGGAACACTAACTACAATACAAAATCGGATATATAAAAGTTTTATTGCTCTAATAAATGTTTATAATAAAATAGAATACAAAAACTAACACAACACTTTTCTCATGCAATGTAAGTTTTTGAAACACAAGAGAAAATTTATTCTAACACATTAGAAAGTTATTTAATAGTAATGAACGAAATTAAAATAATTATAAAACAAAGTAAAACAACTAACTGTAGCGAAAATGATTAAGTTTTCTAAATTATATAAGGAAGAATGAAAAATGTACTTTAAAGTTAAAAGAAAATACAACGTTTTTTCACACCATCACAAATAGTCTTACTACGTTATATTAAACCTATATTTTCCATATATTTTTGTGTAGAAAGTTAAAACGTTTGCGTATCTAATGTAAATTACTCAGGTTTCAGGGATAATAAATTACATTTATTTTTAACATGTTCTGGTATTATATGCTTTTCTAAACTTTGTATATTGGTAATAATTTTTTTCTATTGGTAATAAAATGTCTGCTGTATTGGGTTTAATGCAGCAGTCTCAGTTTTAGTAATGGATAATATTTCGTTTCATAACAAAAAAACACAATTTAATTAATAACTAGCAGGTGGGCCCGGCGTGGCTCGGGCAAAAGTAACGATAACTAAGATAAAGATTATTACGTTACAGTCAACCTTACCCGTTTTCACAGAATGCAAGAATTGGGTCCCCTTGTTTCCGGACTAATTAGACAATTTTTAGATAGGTCTAAAAATATGTTCGATTTCCCGCAAAAACGAAAAAAACTGCATCTGCGTCTTGCACGTCGCTTTCTCTTAACAATTCCATTGTTACGAAACACTTCCATTGTTGAAACTTCCATTGTTACTTAACACTTCCATTGTTACCTAACACCGCCATTGTTACTTAACACATCCATTGTTGATGGAAGTGTTAAGCCTTAATCCTGTCTTTCTCCCCCCCCGGGAGGAATTTCGAAAAATCCCTTCTTAGTGTGCGTTTTCGTGACGTACCCTAACTGT
>NW_019384839.1:34407-54591 GCF_000671375.1 Centruroides sculpturatus
GGCAATTAATTTAAGTTCTTCATCTCTGGCAAAATCGAATATAGGACAAATTGTAAATCTTCTAGCAAATGATGTCAACAAATTTTATACCGTAAGTTTATACAATTATTTTTTTTAAATATTACTTTTAATGTATTAATTAATATCTACTTGTTACATAAATTTATTTACACAATTTATCCTTCAATGCACATTTCGGTGTTCTTCACGACACTCTTCTAATACTTCGAATAAACATATAAATTTTATACTTTCTTACTTTTCACTTTATATGTATTAAATATTTATATTTTATTTACAGAATATCTTCACCATTTTATATTTATTCACAAATCCTTTTCTACTGATTACTGCTGTATTGATTCTATGGCAATACTGCAGATGGGCCATTTTAATTGGACTTTCGGTCATATTTGTGTACTTTCCGTTACAACTTTTGTTGGGCAAACTATACTCAAAATTGAGGTAATTATTATTTTAAGTTACATAATTATAACATACATCTGAAATAAATAAAAGTATAGTGAGTTTACTACTTTTTAACTAAGATGTTTTAGTAGAATTTTATTTACTTAATTTAATATTTTTTTACTTAATGTATGAAGTCAGTTTAGAACTTAAAACTCTAATATTTCTACCAAGAAGCCAGATACTTCAATATAATATAAAAATCTTTAGTGGTATTTTATACAACTGTATCACCCGAATAAAGTGACATTTACTGAATTTTCTGATTGGTTATAATTGCAAAATGCATACTAGCTCAGAATATACCTTGAAGTATTAGGCTCAGAAACCAATTCTTTTCATTATAAATCTGATTGTGAAGAGGTTGTAGGACTAGAGTTGACTTTAATAACTATAAAATATTTATTTCTATTAAGATATAAATACCATCAGTCCAGAAATATTCTATTTCTTCGAGAGAACTGAAAATACAGTAGCAAAAACAATTAGCTTGCCATGCGCCCAAAAGTATAAGAAGAGTTACTTTTTGTAAGTAGAATTTTTGTAAGTAATAATAACCGCAATGTAAATTGCGGTTATTACACCAATAAACTAACTCTGTTTTGATTATGTGAAATGAAAAATTTATCATAGTAAATTAAAAGTTTTGGGTGTATTGTTCCTTACGAAGCGGTCTGCTTGCTTTGACTCCATAGTAAAATGGTAACTATTGCAAACTTTTTCTAGTTATTTTTTATCTGAATTTTAAAATTCTATTATCTTCTCTGCTAAATATCTGATGTCCAAGAGAAAAATTAGAACATATACATGGCAAGAAATAACTTAAACCCGATCCTTTCTAAATGTTGGTAACAAAATGGACAGAACTGTTAGATGTAAGACTCGTCACACATGTTAGTTATATTACAAAACGAATTTTGTGTTCAATTTGAGAAGGTGCCACAAAATTTTATCAGAATTTTAAGATTTTTAACTTTTCATCATTCTGACAAATTACAAAGAAGGGCATCAAATGATCACAAAAATGTGAAAATCTTTTACTGTTAATTAATAATCTCTTATTAATATCAATATCTGTAATTATTTATAAAGACAAAACTGTACTTGATAATTATCTAAAAATATATTTCTTTAATCTTACACTTTTGCATCTAAAACTTTTCTTTACACTGATCCTCATAGAAGATAACTATTATATAAAGCTTAACTGTTCCCAATTCTTGTAAAGTTAATTAATGTAACATACTGCAATAAATTCACTTAGAAATTTGAAACGATTGATAATAAATTACGCACTTTTAGTAATTACTTCATAAATATTCCTTATATTCACTTTATGCAATAAACTTTATTAAACGTGTCAACTTTATAATTTGAAATGACAGTAAAATTTTTACTATAATTTTTTAATTTACTTTATATAATTTTAAAAATGAATGCATTTCTTTAATAAATTGCATAATGACAGATTGCAGGCAGCTGTATTGGGAGACGAAAGGTTGAATTTGTTGAACGAGGTAATTGTTGGCATGAGATTAGTTAAAATGTATACTTGGGAATTGCCATTCGCTTCGTTAATAGAAAAAATCAGGAAGTAAGTATAATTATACTACCTTTATGCTCTTTTCATAATATAAGACTTTTTTCCTGAAAATTCATCTTCAAATTCTGAACTGTAAAAGAAGTCACAGATGAATAGCAATATTATATGTTTATAACTTGTCAGTATTTATAGCTTATATATATTTAGTTTGCTCAATGATTGTAGAAATTTAAGAACGCTTAAAAAGAAAATAACGTATCTTAATTTTGTCCAATATCTTCAATTATGTATATGTTGCATTAATTTATGTTCATAATTGCTCTGTTTGTAGGAAAGAAATGAAGAAAGTGAAAATGTTTATATATGCTCGAGGAATACCATTAACATTGGGATATCCTGTGTCAAGACTATTTACTTGTCTTACTTTCCTTGCCATAGTTTTGTCTGGAAGCACGTTAAATGCTCAAATTGTGTTTGTCACAATGTACGTTTCGATTTTCATCTATTTTGGCACCGTTGTTTTGTTTTCGAAAGCAGTCAATCTCATTGCTGAAATTCGTGTTTCATTGAAAAGAATTCAGGTAAAATAATTACAGTTTTTATTATATTACATAGATTTAATTAATTGTATATTATAACTAATATTAATATTTTTAGACAAGGGTAATTAATGTTTTATAAATATTTATTATATATGTTGTAATTGTTAATTAGAAAGAAAATAAACAAACTACAGTATTCAAGTAAAAGCCGTTATAATTTAGATTTTATTGACTTCAAAAAATGCTATGCTTTTCAATTGTTTTGTGTTTGCCCTAATTAACAATATCATAGTATGCAATCGACTGTTGCCTCAAATATTTACAATAAATCTCTTGCATATGGACAAAGTCATTTTAAGATTTCTCTACGTGACAAATACTGTTTATGAAATTTTCACTTTTTACTTTATTGCATTTTTTCTGAAAGAAAAATAATCCATTATTTGTCCATTTGTCTGGTGTAATGTACAGTACAGTACGTTTCTTTCAGCAGATAGTAATAAACCAATATATAGGGTATGCTGCACACAGTTTTATCTCTTTTTTTACAGTTTTTCTCCACTAATTCGCTATAATAATATGTAACAATTTAAGAAAAACTGTTTTGTCTTTTAAATATAGATTCTAAACGAGCTATTATTTATTGTGACATCGTCAGAATGCCGGGCTGAAATTTTTCATATTTTTAATATATTCAACTTAAAATATGTGCGCTCCACCTCAAATTATTAGCGGCTTGCCCCTGTTCATCATACTTTTCCGTTAATAATAGAGTCGTGCTGGTCATCTGTCTAACACCATCTGAAGAAAAGTCTTTGAATTGAAATTATATTATTTCCGGTTAGCTTGTACATTTAATCGGGACTTCCTGCATCGACGGTTTCTACATCTTGTCTTCATTTTTATATTTTTATCTCTAATCCCCAGATTAAGGAAGGACAGACAGACAAGATTGGAAATTTATATACAGTATTTACATTTTTTTTTTAAATTGCAGTTTAATAAATCATGGAGTTATTTACCAAACCAAAAACCATTATATCCACAAATATATAATTTACAGGTACGGTATATTATTTTACTTTATTGATATAAAAGAAGAAGACTTATAGGTACTTGTAGGATCTATCTATTAGTATTGTCAATGATTTTTTAAATTTCTGACTAGTGTTCTGTGGGACCGGAAAATAATCCCAAGAGTACAAATATTCAAATTTTTTTCAGTGGCCTGTTATGGATAAGTCTGGCCACGTCCCTTGATTTCCACACGATAAATAAAACTGAAATATAAATCTCAAATCACATTTACTAATTTTATTGTTTATGTATTGTTACTTTCGGGTTTGTATTTTATTGCAATATATGTAATATAATACATGTAGTATATGTAGATGTAGTAAATGAAGTATTTATATAATCTAACTTGCAATGTGTATATACTTTGCTGGCAGACAGTGCAGATTAATTGTTATAGATCTGTACACAATAATTAGAAAGAATAATATGAAAAAATATTACATGTGTGTTTTTTTTTGTTTGATTTTATAACCATGATTTAAAGACAATAAATTACATTGACTGTATGGATCTCTTATTTCAATTATTTGTATTTTAATATCGTCATTACCGAAGAGAGATATGTACACATGAGTAAAAGATGAAGTTCATATTTGTTTCTTTTCTTTATTCTACTGCAGAATGTAGCCTAGTTTATATTAGAAAACTCTTAAGAATCGCTCTTAAACGACTGTTTTATTAAATAATAATATGTTGAAATATATTCACAAAACAATAGATTCATACAGATTTAATCGGAGATAGAATACATGTACTGTAAATGTAGTTTTGCTTGTCTTTCGTCAGGCTATGTAGACTCAACATTCAGCTATTTCTGATGAAACGCTTTTTCTTGCATTGAACCTTTAATATATTTTTGTCGTTCAAATATTACATTTGTATAATGAAACATAAGAAATCATAAGACGTATAGATTTAAATGTTACAATAATTTATTAATAAGTGTTTTAAAATAGGGTTATACGCAATATCTTTTTATTAATTGTAATATTTGATTGTTTTACGTAGGACTTTCTTCTACTTCAAGAAAAAGAAAATAATTCAGTCGAAATTGCAAATGAAAAGACAAAACTAAACGAATGTGGAATATGGATGAAAAATGTTATGGCTACGTGGAATAATGTGAGTAATTTTATTTTAAGAATTTTTAATCTTGGCATAATACTAATATACCAGTTTAATTAATTTAAAATTACTTATCTTATATTACTTAATATTTCATATTTTGGGTTGATTAAGTATTTTCTTTCTCGCATTTTAAATTTAAAAATATAACAGCGTAAACATTGTTATATTTCTAGGATGCGATTGCTTCTTTATATTCAAAATTGTAAATTATATTTTTAATGTATATTGATTGAATAAAGTAATTATTGATATTAAGAAACCTCATGCAGTATGCTTGAAACAATATAATATTAATATTTTCATTAAAATTTTATAATTAATCGCAATTACTTGGTGTATTTTACCAATACATTTTTGTTAGAAAACCGGATGGACATTAAATGGGATCACATTAAGCGTACAACCTGGAGAATTGTTAGCTGTTATTGGTTCTGTTGGATCAGGAAAGGTAATGGTTTTACTATTTAGTGTTCGTGTATAAAATATAGTATATACCCAATAATTTAAAAATTTTGATTGTACCTGTACGATTTCATTTTGTTATTCAAAAAGATTTTTACTTCACTTAGTTGTGTATACTTATACACAATTATAATACAAGTCATGAAAGAGGAGTCGACCACATGGTTTATTTATTTATGTTTATTATATGTAAAAAATTATATGTAAAACGTGAACACATTAGAACATTTCAAATAACAAAAGCAATACAACAATGACATTTTCATTGATGCATGTCTGCAAGATGCAAAAAATACGTAGAATTCGAAAAATTGTCAATGACAATTCACCACTTGGCATATTACTGTTGGCATATTACTTTGTGATATCATCTCAAAGACGAATATTTCTAAATGTTTTGCTATGATAGTCAGAGGCTATACATTTTTGGAACTCAGTCTTTTACATTTTTCGGACAATACTATTTTAAATTGATTTGTACTCCTTGCATATTGCCTCTCTACTTTTCTTTTCAGAATTTTCCAAATTTTCTCTATAGACGAGCGATCTGCTCTTCACTCACGCCATAGTAACATATTTATTTATTTCTAGCGAAGTGGCTTGCTGCGTACCTTAGATGTGTACAGTAGAACGTTATTTTGCTAGAATGAGAATGGACGAATGCATAATAATGTCTCGTCGAAAAAAAGCAAGTTTGTTTTTAAAAGGTTGACGTAAACTTGTACCTTAACTCTATCATAGAAATGTACTTTACCTATACAACGAGATGTACAATAAAATATCAACAACAATGCTTGCTCTTGATTTCGATGCCAGCAAAGTATCAGTTTGACCTGTAATTAGGGGAGATCGGGGCAACTTCGGCAGGCGGGGCAAGTTTGTCAAGCGCTTTTTTTAAAAAACAAATTAAAAGGAGACTTTGGTTATAGGTTAGGCAGTTGAGTTTTATTGGTGGCTTGTTGAGTGTANGTTTCTGTGTTCCTCACGACACTCTTCTAATACTTCGAGTAAACATATAAATTTTATACTTTGTTACTATTCACTTTATATGTATTAAATGTTTATATACAAAAAGGCAAGTATTAAATATATCATTATAAACATGTAGTTTTGTTTTCATTCCTGTTCAACTTATGTCATTTTGATTACAGACTTGTTTTAGTCTTATAAAATAAAATACTGTAGTTAATTTTTCAGTTTTCTAGTTTTATTTGTTTACTATTAACATTATACAGTATACTGTTTTAATGGAAGTACAGGTACAGTACATTAATTCAAAGGTTGGTCATACTTCTTGGATTTTATACCTTTTGAGGTCACAATGTTACCTATAGTGTTATGTAATATTTAAAGTAGATTGTATATTTTTAGTTACAGTAGAACTAGAAATAAGTGTTAAATAACGTAGATATAGTTCGGTGTGTATTCCTGTAATACTTAAGATGCATCAAAAGGGTTAAAAATGTTTTAAAAGATGAAATGTTTTGGATCATTACACTGAATGAAACAGTAGTTGAAAAGTATAAAAATTGAAAATGCATATTATTGACGATTCGTGTTTTTTATAATGAAATGTAATGTGTAAACAAAATGGCTAAACATCAGTAGTTGTATATAGTATAATTGAATATTTTAAATAAAAGAATCACTATNATTCCTGTTTGTTTGTTCAACTTATGTCATTTTGATTACAGACTTGTTTTAGTCTTATAAAATAAAATATTGTAGTTAATTTTTCAGTTTTCTAGCTTTATTTGCTTACTATTAACATTAAACAGTATACTGTTTTAATGGAAGTACAGTTATATTAATTCAAAGGTTTGTCATACTTCTTGGATTTTATACTTTTTGAGGTCACAACTTTACCTATTGTGTTATGTAATATATAAAGTGGATTGTATATTTTTAGTTAGAGTAAAAATAGAAATAAGTATTAATTAACGTGTATATAGTTCGGTGTGTATTCCGGTAATTCTTAAGATGCATCAAAAGGGTTAAAAGTTTTTTAAAAGATGAAATGTTATGGATCTTTACACTGAATGAAACAGTAGTTGAAAAGTATAAAAATTGAAAATGCATATTATTGACGATTCGTGTTTTTTATAATGAAATGTAATGTGTAAACAAAATGGCTAAACATCAGTAGTNAAGAGTTACTTTTTGTAAGTAGAATTTTTGTAAGTAATAATAACCGCAATGTAAATTGCGGTTATTACACCAATAAACTAACTCTGTTTTGATTATGTGAGATGAAAAATTTATCATAGTAAATTAAAAGTTTTGGGTGTATTGTTCCTTACGAAGCGGTCTGCTTGCTTTGACTCCATAGTAAAATGGTAACTACTATAATAAATTACATTTATTTTTAACATGTTCTGGTATTATATGCTTTTCTAAACTTTGTATATTGGTAATAATTTTTTTCTATTGGTAATAAAATGTCTGCTGTATTGGGTTTAATGCAGCAGTCTCAGTTTTAGTAATGGATAATATTTCGTTTCATAACAAAAAAACACAATTTAATTAATAACTAGCAGGTGGGCCCGGCGTGGCTCGGGCAAAAGTAACGATAACTAAGATAAAGATTATTACGTTACAGTCAACCTTACCCGTTTTCACAGAATGCAAGAATTGGGTCCCCTTGTTTCCGGACTAATTAGACAATTTTTAGATAGGTCTAAAAATATGTTCGATTTCCCGCAAAAACGAAAAAAACTGCATCTGCGTCTTGCACGTCGCTTTCTCTTAACAATTCCATTGTTACGAAACACTTCCATTGTTGAAACTTCCATTGTTACTTAACACTTCCATTGTTACCTAACACCGCCATTGTTACTTAACACATCCATTGTTGATGGAAGTGTTAAGCCTTAATCCTGTCTTTCTCCCCCCCCGGGAGGAATTTCGAAAAATCCCTTCTTAGTGTGCGTTTTCGTGACGTACCCTAACTGTGTACCAAATTTCAGCTTCCAACTCCTAACCGTTTGGACTCTGCACTTATTATTATTATCATCAACCCGTCTCGATTATATTATAGATAAGTAGAATTTTTGCCAATATAACTCGTCGGTTATCTCAGTTTAAACTAACTTCCATAAAGATTCAAGTAATATATACGGGTTATATGCCGATTATAATCATAAGCCCTCTTCCTAAATAAAGCAACGGCTAAATATTTCATTTTTTTTTCTAAATATTTTCTGGAGTATACATTGACACGCATTATTCGCAGGAAAATGAATTGATCGCATTAAAAAATTAGAATGTATATTAATTGTTTGATAAATAACAATGGATGTTTTTTGTTAATGTTTGGAATTCTATTTCGTATTTATTTTAATTTGAAATATTTTTATGCAGGCAATTAATTTAAGTTCTTTATCTCTGGCAAAATCGAATATAGGACAAATTGTAAATCTTCTAGCAAATGATGTCAACAAATTTTATACCGTAAGTTTATATGATTATTTTTCTAAATATTTGATAAATAACAATGTTTGGAATTTTATTTTGTATTTATTTTAATTCGAAATATTTCTATGCAGGCAATTAATTTAAGTTCTTCATCTCTGACAAAATCGAATATAGGACAAATTGTAAATCTTCTAGCAAATGATGTCAACAAATTTTATACCGTAAGTTTATATGATTATTGTCTAAATATTACTTTTAATGCATTAAATAATATCTTCTTGTTACATAAATAAATTTACACAACTTATCTTCCAATGCACGTTTCTGTGTTCCTCACGACACTCTTCTAATACTTCGAGTAAACATATAAATTTTATACTTTGTTACTATTCACTTTATATGTATTAAATGTTTATATTTTATTTACAGAATATCTTCACCATTTCATATTTAATCACAAATCCTTTTCTACTGATTACTGCTGTATTAATGCTATGGCAATACTGCAGATGGGCCATTTTAATTGGATTTTCGGTCATATTTGTGTACTTTCCGTTACAACTTTTGTTGGGCAAACTATACTCAAAATTGAGGTAATTATTATTTTAAGTTACATAATTATAACATACATCTGAAATAAATAAAAGTATAGTGAGTTTACTACTTTTTAACTAAGATGTTTTAGTAGAATTTTATTTACTTAATTTAATATTTTTTTACTTAATGAATGAAATCAGTTTAGAACTTAAAACTCTAATATTTCTACCAAGAAGCCAGATACTTCAATATAATATAAAAATCTTTAGTGGTATTTTATACAACTGTATCACCCGAATAAAGTGACATTTACTGAATTTTCTGATTGGTTATAATTGCAAAATGCATACTAGCTCAGAATATACCTTGAAGTATTAGGCTCAGAAACCAATTCTTTTCATTATAAATCTGATTGTGAAGAGGTTGTAGGACTAGAGTTGACTTTAATAACTATAAAATATTTATTTCTATTAAGATATAAATACCATCAGTCCAGAAATATTCTATTTCTTCGAGAGAACTGAAAATACAGTAGCAAAAACAATTAGCTTGCCATGCGCCCAAAAGTATAGAGAACAGTTACTTTTTGTAAGTAGAATTTTTGTAAGTAGAACCGCAATGTAAATTGCGGTTATTACACCAATAAACTAACTCTGTTTTGATTATGTGAAATGAAAAATTTATCATAGTAAATTAAAAGTTTTGGGTGTATTGTTCCTTACGAAGCGGTCTGCTTGCTTTGACTCCATAGTAAAATGGTAACTACTGCAAACTTTTTCTAGTTATTTTTTATCTGAATTTTAAAATTCTATTATCTTCTCTGCTAAATATCTGATGTCCAAGAGAAAAATTAGAACATATACATGGCAAGAAATAACTTAAACCCGATCCTTTCTAAATGTTGGTAACAAAATGGACAGAACTGTTAGATGTAAGACTCGTCACACATGTTAGTTATATTACAAAACGAATTTTGTGTTCAATTTGAGAAGGTGCCACAAAATTTTATCAGAATTTTAAGATTTTTAACTTTTCATCATTCTGACAAATTACAAAGAAGGGCATCAAATGATCACAAAAATGTGAAAATCTTTTACTGTTAATTAATAATCTCTTATTAATATCAATATCTGTAATTATTTATAAAGACAAAACTGTACTTGATAATTATCTAAAAATATATTTCTTTAATCTTACACTTTTGCATCTAAAACTTTTCTTTACACTGATCCTCATAGAAGATAACTATTATATAAAGCTTAACTGTTCCCAATTCTTGTAAAGTTAATTAATGTAACATACTGCAATAAATTCACTTAGAAATTTGAAACGATTGATAATAAATTACGCACTTTTAGTAATTACTTCATAAATATTCCTTATATTCACTTTATGCAATAAACTTTATTAAACGTGTCAACTTTATAATTTGAAATGACAGTAAAATTTTTACTATAATTTTTTAATTTACTTTATATAATTTTAAAAATGAATGTATTTCTTTAATAAATTGCATAATGACAGATTGCAGACAGCTGTATTGGGAGACGAAAGGTTGAATTTGTTGAACGAGGTAATTTTTGGCATGAGATTAGTTAAAATGTATACTTGGGAATTGCCATTCGCTTCGTTAATAGAAAAAATCAGGAAGTAAGTATAATTATACTACCTTTATGCTCTTTTCATAATATAAGACTTTTTTCCTGAAAATTCATCTTCAAATTCTGAACTGTAAAAGAAGTCACAGATGAATAGCAATATTATATGTTTATAACTTGTCAGTATTTATAGCTTATATATATTTAGTTTGCTCAATGATTGTAGAAATTTAAGAACGCTTAAAAAGAAAATAACGTATCTTAATTTTGTCCAATATCTTCAATTATGTATATGTTGCATTAATTTATGTTCATAATTGCTCTGTTTGTAGGAAAGAAATGAAGAAAGTGAAAATGTTTATATATGCTCGAGGAATACCATTAACATTGGGATATCCTGTGTCAAGACTATTTACTTGTCTTACTTTCCTTGCCATAGTTTTGTCTGGAAGCACG
This sequence comes from Centruroides sculpturatus, assembly GCF_000671375.1. Taxonomy (NCBI): domain Eukaryota; kingdom Metazoa; phylum Arthropoda; class Arachnida; order Scorpiones; family Buthidae; genus Centruroides; species Centruroides sculpturatus. The sequence continues at coordinate 45,633 of NW_019384839.1, forward strand.
TTAAATGCTCAAATTGTGTTTGTCACAATGTACGTTTCGATTTTCATCTATTTTGGCACCGTTGTTTTGTTTTCGAAAGCAGTCAATCTCATTGCTGAAATTCGTGTTTCATTGAAAAGAATTCAGGTAAAATAATTACAGTTTTTATTATATTACATAGATTTAATTAATTGTATATTATAACTAATATTAATATTTTTAGACAAGGGTAATTAATGTTTTATAAATATTTATTATATATGTTGTAATTGTTAATTAGAAAGAAAATAAACAAACTACGGTATTCAAGTAAAAGCCGTTATAATTTAGATTTTATTGACTTCAAAAAATGCTATGCTTTTCAATTGTTTTGTGTTTGCCCTAATTAACAATATCATAGTATGCAATCGACTGTTGCCTCAAATATTTACAATAAATCTCTTGCATATGGACAAAGTCATTTTAAGATTTCTCTACGTGACAAATACTGTTTATGAAATTTTCACTTTTTACTTTATTGCATTTTTTCTGAAAGAAAAATAATCCATTATTTGTCCATTTGTCTGGTGTAATGTACAGTACAGTACGTTTCTTTCAGCAGATAGTAATAAACCAATATATAGGGTATGCTGCACACAGTTTTATCTCTTTTTTTACAGTTTTTCTCCACTAATTCGCTATAATAATATGTAACAATTTAAGAAAAACTGTTTTGTCTTTTAAATATAGATTCTAAACGAGCTATTATTTATTGTGACATCGTCAGAATGCCGGGCTGAAATTTTTCATATTTTTAATATATTCAACTTAAAATATGTGCGCTCCACCTCAAATTATTAGCGGCTTGCCCCTGTTCATCATACTTTTCCGTTAATAATAGAGTCGTGCTGGTCATCTGTCTAACACCATCTGAAGAAAAGTCTTTGAATTGAAATTATATTATTTCCGGTTAGCTTGTACATTTAATCGGGACTTCCTGCATCGACGGTTTCTACATCTTGTCTTCATTTTTATATTTTTATCTCTAATCCCCAGATTAAGGAAGGACAGACAGACAAGATTGGAAATTTATATACAGTATTTACATTTTTTTTTTAAATTGCAGTTTAATAAATCATGGAGTTATTTACCAAACCAAAAACCATTATATCCACAAATATATAATTTACAGGTACGGTATATTATTTTACTTTATTGATATAAAAGAAGAAGACTTATAGGTACTTGTAGGATCTATCTATTAGTATTGTCAATGATTTTTTAAATTTCTGACTAGTGTTCTGTGGGACCGGAAAATAATCCCAAGAGTACAAATATTCAAATTTTTTTCAGTGGCCTGTTATGGATAAGTCTGGCCACGTCCCTTGATTTCCACACGATAAATAAAACTGAAATATAAATCTCAAATCACATTTACTAATTTTATTGTTTATGTATTGTTACTTTCGGGTTTGTATTTTATTGCAATATATGTAATATAATACATGTAGTATATGTAGATGTAGTAAATGAAGTATTTATATAATCTAACTTGCAATGTGTATATACTTTGCTGGCAGACAGTGCAGATTAATTGTTATAGATCTGTACACAATAATTAGAAAGAATAATATGAAAAAATATTACATGTGTGTTTTTTTTTGTTTGATTTTATAACCATGATTTAAAGACAATAAATTACATTGACTGTATGGATCTCTTATTTCAATTATTTGAATTTTAATATCGTCATTACCGAAGAGAGATATGTACACATGAGTAAAAGATGAAGTTCATATTTGTTTCTTTTCTTTATTCTACTGCAGAATGTAGCCTAGTTTATATTAGAAAACTCTTAAGAATCGCTCTTAAACGACTGTTTTATTAAATAATAATATGTTGAAATATATTCACAAAACAATAGATTCATACAGATTTAATCGGAGATAGAATACATGTACTGTAAATGTAGTTTTGCTTGTCTTTCGTCAGGCTATGTAGACTCAACATTCAGCTATTTCTGATGAAACGCTTTTTCTTGCATTAAACCTTTAATATATTTTTGTCGTTCAAATATTACATTTGTATAATGAAACATAAGAAATCATAAGACGTATAGATTTAAATGTTACAATAATTTATTAATAAGTGTTTTAAAATAGGGTTATACGCAATATCTTTTTATTGATTGTAATATTTGATTGTTTTACGTAGGACTTTCTTCTACTTCAAGAAAAAGAAAATAATTCAGTCGAAATTGCAAATGAAAAGACAAAACTAAACGAATGTGGAATATGGATGAAAAATGTTATGGCTACGTGGAATAATGTGAGTAATTTTATTTTAAGAATTTTTAATCTTGGCATAATACTAATATACCAGTTTAATTAATTTAAAATTACTTATCTTATATTACTTAATATTTCATATTTTGGGTTGATTAAGTATTTTCTTTCTCGCATTTTAAATTTAAAAATATAACAGCGTAAACATTGTTATATTTCTAGGATGCGATTGCTTCTTTATATTCAAAATTGTAAATTATATTTTTAATGTATATTGATTGAATAAAGTAATTATTGATATTAAGAAACCTCATGCAGTATGCTTGAAACAATATAATATTAATATTTTCATTAAAATTTTATAATTAATCGCAATTACTTGGTGTATTTTACCAATACATTTTTGTTAGAAAACCGGATGGACATTAAATGGGATCACATTAAGCGTACAACCTGGAGAATTGTTAGCTGTTATTGGTTCTGTTGGATCAGGAAAGGTAATGGTTTTACTATTTAGTGTTCGTGTATAAAATATAGTATATACCCAATAATTTAAAAATTTTGATTGTACCTGTACGATTTCATTTTGTTATTCAAAAAGATTTTTACTTCACTTAGTTGTGTATACTTATACACAATTATAATACAAGTCATGAAAGAGGAGTCGACCACATGGTTTATTTATTTATGTTTATTATATGTAAAAAATTATATGTAAAACGTGAACACATTAGAACATTTCAAATAACAAAAGCAATACAACAATGACATTTTCATTGATGCATGTCTGCAAGATGCAAAAAATACGTAGAATTCGAAAAATTGTCAATGACAATTCACCACTTGGCATATTACTGTTGGCATATTACTTTGTGATATCATCTCAAAGACGAATATTTCTAAATGTTTTGCTATGATAGTCAGAGGCTATACATTTTTGGAACTCAGTCTTTTACATTTTTCGGACAATACTATTTTAAATTGATTTGTACTCCTTGCATATTGCCTCTCTACTTTTCTTTTCAGAATTTTCCAAATTTTCTCTATAGACGAGCGATCTGCTCTTCACTCACGCCATAGTAACATATTTATTTATTTCTAGCGAAGTGGCTTGCTGCGTACCTTAGATGTGTACAGTAGAACGTTATTTTGCTAGAATGAGAATGGACGAATGCATAATAATGTCTCGTCGAAAAAAAGCAAGTTTGTTTTTAAAAGGTTGACGTAAACTTGTACCTTAACTCTATCATAGAAATGTACTTTACCTATACAACGAGAAGATGTACAATAAAATATCAACAACAATGCTTGCTCTTGATTTCGATGCCAGCAAAGTATCAGTTTGACCTGTAATTAGGGGAGATCGGGGCAACTTCGGCAGGCGGGGCAAGTTTGTCAAGCGCTTTTTTTAAAAAACAAAATAAAAGGAGACTTTGGTTATAGGTTAGGCAGTTGAGTTTTATTGGTGGCTTGTTGAGTGTAGTGTTTTTATTGTTCTCCAACAAGCGTAGTTGAATTATCAAGCAAATTTTCATTTTCGTTCAATTCCATATAATATTTTTTTTCCATTTATATTGAATTGGCAGGTTTTGTTATAATTCCATGATAACGAAAGTTACTTTTCCTGTTAGAAGGATGTAACTTCAACTTATTCACGTGGCCAGATCGTGGCTTGGCATTCTGTTCTCAGGGTTGTACTTAATGTTTCGAAATCATGACTAGCGGGGTAAGATCGGCAACATAAAGCCACATTAGAAGCAAAGGATAAAAATCAAACAGATGATAAATGAAAACATGTTTGCATTTGTTATTCATGTATATATGTCTTTGAACTTGCATTTCGTTGTAATAATATTAAATGGGTGTTGGATTTGTATTTCTTTGTTTTAATAGTGAATTCCAACTTATACATTGTTAATAACATAATTTTATATACGTGCCTATCTTGCCCCATTACTGTTGCCCCTATACCAGGGGCAACTTTAATAAAAATAATTAAAATAATTACAACTTTACAAAAAGAAAGAAGTTGCCGATCTTGCCCCAATACCCGGGGCAACTTCGTCAATTTCTCTCTTCTTGTAAAGTTGTAATTATTTTAATTATTTTTATTTCCAAACTGATTTTAACCAGTTCTATAGTAAGGTAACATTCCAATAGACAATACGCAAAGCTTTTTTTTTCAGTTTACTGCAGTATTTATTACACAAAATTTAAGTAAAGCTTAACATGCCGATCTTGCCCCGATCTCCCCTATACAAATCACTTTTGTTGAATATTTCCAAAACAAATTCCGAAAGTGGATTCGCAAGACAATAGGATAGTTTTCCATTCAGCTATTATTCAGTGGTGATGTCTTGATCACCCAATGTGGACACTTTTTCAACTTTGACAGTGATACTTCATTCCTGTATATCACAACTGGAACCTGCAGGGCGGAAAGATATTTCCGCCCTGCAGACACTAGAAGGGCCTCTAAAAGCCCATTGTCGGTTCGGCCAGGCCCACAGTAGGGCGGCCGAATGGGGAGGGATGGGGCCTGATATATCAGAACAGACCACCCCCGAAAAATTCCTGAGGGCTTTTTGACCCTGTCTGGATTCGATCCCGTGTCCCCCAGAGCAGTAGGCTGCCACCTAGACGGCCGTCTGGATCTGATTTAGTTATTTTGGATTCCTTTTCTAAATAGAACATGTTACATAATTTTACTGATATAATTATATATTTTTTGAATATTCATTTTTTAAAGTAATATAGTTTACGATTGGTGTTTAAAAGCATAATTATTAAGTGTTTTTTCTTCTTTAGTAATCCAAAGTTTTTTATTTGTCAGACATCTCTATTGATGTCAATATTAGGAGAGATTCCTATTATTTCTGGAACAGTGTCAGTGAAAGGAAAAATATCTTATTCTTCACAAGAAGCATGGATATTTAACGGAACAATTAGAGAAAATATTATATTTGGAGAAGAATATCAGGAAGAGAGATATAGAAAAGTTTTACACATAACGACCCTTGAGAAGGTAAAAACTTTATATACTTTAAAAACAAAGATTCCATTTTGAAGGAAGAATTTGCTGTAAAAAATTTCTTTTCTTTTATTAGGCTACTATTTGAAAAAATTGTGAAGCTATAAATTTCCTCCTTTCGTTCGTTCGTCTGACTGTCGTTCTTAATATCCAAAACGTAGTTACAGATATGAAAGTCGTGAATATAAAATTCTTACATACAGCAGGTCCCAATTAACTATATCAAATGTCTTACGCTAAACAAAAGTAGTGTTATTTTAATTCAAATTTTTTTTTAAAGAGTTACATCACCAATACGACTCCATTGCTAACGGAAAAGAACAATGTACAGGGGCAAATTACTATTAATTTGAGGTGGAAATCGTAAATTTTAAATTTAATTTAATAATGTGACTTATATCTCTAAGCGTAAGTTCCTATAAAGTTAATCGGAGTTTCCAGCTCTATACTTTTCATATCAGGTCATGATTTTCATCCGTCTAACACCGTTTACGAGATTAAGCATAGACAGGGAGACAGACAAACAGAAAGACAAATGATAGGGAGAGTTTTTAAGTTTTGTAATTTATTAAAATTGAAGTCAAAATAGTCCTTTTTCAGTTTCCGAAATTGCATATTGTTACGAAATTATGATACTGTAGCATGTTTCGTGTTAGTTAGAATCGAAGGGAAAAACTGAAAAAGTCACATCTTATTCACTGTCATGTTTCAAAATGCACCTTGGGACAATCTTATCTTCTATCTTAAGATACTTAATATAATGTATAAAATGTACTTTTAATACACGAAAGTATATCTTGTTAACAGATAAAACTCCTGTAAAAAGCAGAAATGCATGATATATTATAAACATAAAAATAATGGTAATTTTTTCTTCAATTCAATTAAGACGTAAATTATGATTTGGAATTTAAAAGATTGATGATATATTTCTTTAAAACATAATTAAAGTATATTGTATTTTTGTCATTGGCAGGATATACGCTTATTTCCTAATGGAGATTTGACCCTAGTAGGAGAAAGAGGGGTGATAATGAGTGGTGGGCAGAAGGCAAGAATTAATCTAGCAAGGTAAAATTAGTCCTGTTTAAATAAAATAATTTTACAAGTATCACTAATAATTAATGCCTATAATACGCATTAATTAATTATATTAGGCTATGTAATAAATACACTGATATATCAAATAAAAAAAAACTATACACAAGTTATATATACTGTACATTAACTGTTGTTAGTAATTATATATGTTTTAAATACGGTTATTTTTCTGATATTTATGTATAATTTTTTAGAGCGCTATATCTCGATGCAGACATATTTTTACTTGATGATCCATTGAGTGCCGTCGATGTTCCAGTAGCCAGACATTTGTTCCAAAAGTAAATATTTAAATAGAAATTGACTTCTCTTCATATATTTCATACTTCATTCATTTCAGGTGTATAATGGAATACTTGAACGATAAAATTTGCATTTTAGTCACACATCAAACACAGTTTTTGAATTCTACAACTAAGGTTTTAATGCTAAATGGGGTAAGAAAATAAATTTTCCTATGTCTATTGTATTAAAAAAAAACCTACAAAAGTTTTATAAATTAACCACAATATTAATATATTAAAGCGTTAAAATACTTAGTACATCTCATGCATCAATCTAATAGAATTCTCTGCCTACTATCATGATTAATATTTCTTAATTGAAAATAGAAGTATTAGCATTAGTTAAGTATAAACAAATTATGTAGTAATGTTTCTATATGATTTCTCGTTCACATTTTTATATATAATATTTAAATTAGGGAACTCGAGGTGTTTCCACTTTTCCTTATTTCCACAAGTAACTGTTTCAATGTATTATAGAATGGATTATTTTTTAATATTAAGTTAACGATTGTTTGCAGGAATATTAGTTCTTACTTTTCCCTTTTTTTATTGTTAAACATTTATTGAAAGTTTCGCGAGTTTCTTCGCACTTAAATAGAGTATTTTTTACTATTTTGTAATTTGTTATATAAATAATTTCTTGTGGTGTAAAATAACAATGAAAATTGTATTGTTAAAAAGCGGAGGAATAGAGTTTGTGGTGACATGACAACTTATTTGTTTAAATACTTCAAAAAGTACCAAAGTCATAAGTAAAGGACATAGTTAATAATCTTAATGAATGAAGTATTACTCTGTCGTTAGTATTTACAGATGTGAGCCAGTAATATTAGAATAAAATTAGACGAAAACCTCTCGTTCACGAGTTTAGCAGTACATTAAACATGAAGAACGTATTTTCTACAGAGAAGGTTTTAATGTCAACTAATTACAACATTAATACTGTGGGATGTTGCCTACAGAGCACTAAATTTTTGGCCAAAGTATCCGAAGAAAAGTTGTATGTAGTTCACATGTGAAGAAACTTTGAAAAATATATAGTAAATAATAATAACAAGAAACAATTCAACTGAAATGCTAAAAAGTTGCGTACTGAATATTCTCTTTGCATTCTTAACAATGACATGTTTTACTGTACAGTACATTCAATTCTGTAAAGAGTTTACGAATACAAAACGAAACTTGACTACTGTTATGCTAGCCTTGAATAATTCATATGACATATTACAGAAACATGATATTCAATATAAGTAGATGATTACTTGTAACACAACAGGCAGTATAGTCGATAAGTATATGATCATATAAAGTTGATGTATCCGAATCTGAGACATGTACTTCAATACTCTAAATTAATTATTTAATTAATCATTAATCAATTAATCAATTTGAATTAATCAATAATTAATGCTTTATTTTTTGCGATAAATGCACAATTCGAAAATTGTTTACGTATATAGCCTATATTTTATTTTATTTTAGGGAACCTGTGAATTTATTGGAAGTTATTATGAAGTCGGAAACTTAGACAAATATACTGCAAATTTATCAAAAGAGGAAACAGCTGAAAAATACATGGAGTTTTTAAATTTTTCTTACACTCATAAAGAAATTGAAAACAATTACAATGGCGTATCTCACGAAATACAAGAAACTAGTGATGGAAATGTAGTAAGAATTTCTTTGAAATGTTGTTAAAAATGTTTATGATTATTTATTAGTTAAATGGAAAAAGTGATCTGAATACAGAGTTTAAAGTAGGGGTCTCCAAAGTGGTCGATAAGAGTTCTCCAGGGGTCGATTAATATACGAGGGTCGAAAGGGGGTCGATTAATACCAAAGAGGATGAATTTAATTGTCTAGGAAAAAAATAGAATATTCCAATAAAAATTAGAAATAAGGATATGATCAACAACATTACTGACTACCCTAGTTATAACTTGAGTTTTGCCTTAGCCTACGCCGCTTTAAGCATGTGTTACTCTGTTTTCACGCATCTGGCAACTGTACTAGTGTTGCAAACGTGTTACGAACGCTGGTAGTTCATTATACACAAACATACGTTGCACTGTTACACTCTAGTAGGGTTGTCACACTAAGTATTTTATATCTAAGTGTAGATATTTTGTCCTTTACAGAGAAAATATCGTAATATATCGAAAATCATTAATATAGTACAGACGCGTTTGCAAGAAAAAATGGCCTTTCAAGTAAAAATGGAGCTATTTAAATCTTCACTGGCACGATCCAATTTTAAATATTTTTCAAACTTGCGAGTACTAAAAGAAAATGAAAAG
>NW_019384839.1:54639-63547 GCF_000671375.1 Centruroides sculpturatus
TCCTAATATTTCGAAATTTATGTGCCCTTATCTACTCATAGTAAAATTCATACATTTAATGTTATTTTATCTTCTATGGACGATCCATTGCCGTGTTTTGAAAAGCATAAAATATCTGGAAGGAAAATGTAAGTATTTTAAAATCAGTGTTGATATCATTAAAATTTCTCAATTCAGAGCAATTTGTTCGTGTAAATAATAAGCGGAATGACAAAAAACTTGTAAGAAAATATGAAAATGTTGCAGAAGGAGATTAAGCGAAAAAAAATTAGTTTTAAAATTTCTTATATGAGGCAATTTAGAGAAGAAAGCATGAAACAGAACAAAATAAATAACGAAGAACATCCTTCAAACGACAATTCAATCTGTTATTAAAAACAAAACAAATAAAGTCAGCGAAAAATATAACATCGTGGCTCTGCAAAAACATGACTAAAATGCACTGAATAAAATAACTTTCGGTGTTGTGCTGGAGTATTAAATATATTCCTACAGAAAATGATTTCAGATATATTGTATAATTACTTTGTTTTCACAGCGAGAAGTCCAGTATTTTCCCATCTGAGTGTATCCCTTTACGGACTTACAACAATCAGAGCATTTAATGTTAAAAATAAATTTATATCAACTTTTAACGAATACCAGGATAAGCACACTGCAACGTGGTTCATTTACGTAGCATTGAATCGATGGAATTGCACCTATTGTCAAATTATATGTTTTCTAAATCTTATTGCCACTATTGTAGTTTTATGTATTACAATGCCTTCAAGTAAGTGAAAATATTGAAATTTCTATGTTATGCACACGAAATATATTCTATGTTACGTAATAATATATTTCTTATCTTTAGTTGATGCGGGAAGCAAAATTGGGCTTATAATAAATTATGAATTAATTTTAATTTTGTATTTTCAATGGTGTATTTATCATTTGTCTGAAACAGAGTATCAGGTAAGTTTTGTGGTTATCACTAAAGTTTCTCAATTCAGAGCACTTTCTTGGTGTAAATAATAAGCGTATTGACCAAAAAACTTGTAAGAAAATATGAAAATGTTGCAGAAGGAGATTAAGCGAAAAAAAATTAGTTTTAAAATTTCTTATATGAGGCAATTTAGAGAAGAAAGCATGAAACAGAACAAAATAAATAACGAAGAACATCCTTCAAACGACAATTCAATCTGTTATTAAAAACAAAACAAATAAAGTCAGCGAAAAATATAACATCGTGGCTCTGCAAAAACATGACTAAAATGCACTGAATAAAATAACTTTCGGTGTTGTGCTGGAGTATTAAATATATTCCTACAGAAAATGATTTCAGATATATTGTATAATTACTTTGTTTTCACAGCGAGAAGTCCAGTATTTTCCCATCTGAGTGTATCCCTTTACGGACTTACTCAAAATTCAGGAAAAACACCGAACTTTACCACAAAAATAGTGACCATTAACAACACTAAACATGAACATTTTTATCATGTTCGTGAATTGAACATTTACATCTATTTTGGATTGATATCAGCTATAATATTAACGGCAATTTCATCTGCCTCATTATTATACGAACTCTTTGTTGCTGCCTCTATAAAACTTCACAACAATATGTTTCGTTGTATTATTCGTACTCCAATTTCTTTCCTGGATAACAATCCCAGTGGTAAGTAAAAAATACATTTATTAGTTTGATTATTATGTTAGTAATAATTTAACGTGTCAACGTATAATAAAACGTTCATACATTTATAAGTTTATACTCTACGTACGCTTAGCATAGGAGACTGAAAATATCTGTTGTTCTGGAAATTCTTCAAGATTAAACTTGAATTTCAAGAAATTTTACATTTTTAGTTGTCTGCATTACTTTGGTCTAGTTGAGAGCGGATTAATTCTTTAAATACTTTTAAGACTCAATATCATAATCACTCTTGAACTGGCATATGAATGCACAATGGTACAGTACATTACAATAGCAATGTGAGAATAAGAGGACATCGGGCCAGTACCCTAATTCCACTTATACGTCGTGTTGGAAAAACTCGCTCACTTTGTCTTTTGGATAGCTTTAAAGGAGTGGCGAGGGAATTGAACAAGTCGGCAGGTGTCTGTGTTTCAGAGTGACCGGAGACAGGTTTTTAACAGATCAACAATTTATAAATCTAAATTACAGGAGGTTATAGGAAGCTAGAGACGGTTAAATGCGGTTAAATATTAATGAAGTTCTATACAAAAAGGGTAGCTCTTAGCTAAACCTATTTCTGTTAGCTGTGGAGAGAGAGTTCTCAGATTGCTATGAAAAATACTTCTATGCGGGAAAGAACTGTATGCGAGGATCGGTCCAAAGGAAGAATCGTTGTCTTTGTCCGTTGTCTTCTCGGCAGAATCGGGGACTCTGAGAATAAATGTGCACTATTTCAAGTACAACTTACTTTCGATCGCTTCGAGCTTTTAATAACTCTCGCTTTTATACAATCGTCGTGGGATGGGAAATTCTTCGTCATCGTCAACATTTGACGATCACGAAGCATTTTTGATAGCTAAGTGTCACCTTTTCCAGTGAACTCCGATCTGACTCTCCGTTTTTTTCCAGGTTATTTACATTTCGAAAAAATCGATTAGCATTAATTTTAAGATCCCCTTAAAAAGTCCTCGGGGTCATAGTAAGAACCTTGGCACCTGACAGAATAGATAGCATAGTTAGAACACAACTTTGTATGCTTCCCTCTTATTAATGTCGTATGCATGTTAAGAACATTGATATAATGTATACACATCGTTCATTAATAAGCATGTTCCTTTGAATGATCTATGTATATATGTATAAAGATCTGTGTTTGCACATAGACTTACATCACTATGCATGAGACAAATAAAGATGTGTTAATTTACACATTTACATGTACATATGTTTACAGAAATAATAATAAATATACATTTATAAAAGTAATATGTCTGTTATCTCTAGTCAAAAATAACTAGAGATAAGAAACATATTACAATATAAGTTTTGCACATTACCTCCTTATATTACACAGCAATAAGTGGTTCTTTTCTATATATGTCGTACGTTTGACAAGATAGATACCGATTCGGTGTACAGATATTCGGCTTGAGTAATTATGAGGGGTTTATTCATAAAATTTCCAATATGGTCGCCTGGTCACTATGTCACACTTTAACAGCTGTATCATCAATCTAAAACAGTATCAGCCATTTGGCTCTTACTGACTGTGATACTAAATTCAAAGCTATTTTCGTTCATAATAATAATTAATTAAATAATTTTAATTTATATCTGAAATCTTTATATTTTCCAGGTAAAATCCTGAATAGATTTTCAAGAGATACAAATAGCATGGATGACTTGTTACCACTTGTTTTACACGAAGCTATCAGGGTAAGTTAAAATAAATAACAGATATTTTCAACTACTAAAATTACTAAATATGAACATATATGATTATGCTACATGATATAAAGAAAATTGGTTACAGTTATGCAAAATTAGTACTCATTTTACAAAAATTTTAGAATTTATTATTAAAGTTTCTAAATTGTTGTTTTAAAAAAACAAAATTTTTAATTTTTCAAAACCGTAAACATATCGACATTTTTTGTAATCAGAAATAAATTATTGGGAATTGTAAAACATTGTCATATCACTTTGTAGATTTTCTTCGTGTTCTTATTGAATACCACGTGTTACACACTATTATATTAATAACTTTACAGAGTTTCAATATTACATTGATTCTGATTAATCAGCAAGTCTTCTTTTGATTGGCACAAAACAAATTCTGAATCTATTTCTTACAGAGAAATTTGTCTTGTTATATCAACTATTTACTTGTAAAAATAACTGATAATTCAATATATAATATATTAAAAATTTAGTTTTTCTATATATCAATTTATTATATATTTTCAGGCAGTTAGTATGGTAATCGGAATAGTTGTTATTGAAGGAATTATTTGCCCTTATCTATTCATAGTGAAGGCCATAGTTTTAATGTCATTTTTTCTTATGTGGACGATCCATTGCCGTGTTTTGAAAAGCATAAAATATCTGGAAGGAAAATGTAAGTATTTTAAAATCAGTGTTGATATCATTAAAATTTCTCAATTCAGAGCAATTTGTTCGTGTAAATAATAAGCGGATTGACAAAAAACTTGTAAGAAAATATGAAAATGTTGCAGAAGGTGATTAAGCGAAAAAAAATTAGTTTTAAAATTTCTTATATGAGGCAATTTAGAGAAGAAAGCATGAAACAGAACAAAATAAATAACGAAGAACATCCTTCAAACGACAATTCAATCTGTTATTAAAAACAAAACAAATAAAGTCAGCGAAAAATATAACATCGTGGCTCTGCAAAAACATGACTAAAATGCACTGAATAAAATAACTTTCGGTGTTGTGCTGGAGTATTAAATATATTCCTACAGAAAATGATTTCAGATATATTGTATAATTACTTTGTTTTCACAGCGAGAAGTCCAGTATTTTCCCATCTGAGTGTATCCCTTTACGGACTTACAACAATCAGAGCATTTAATGTTAAAAATAAATTTATATCAACTTTTAACGAATACCAGGATAAGCACACTGCAACGTGGTTCATTTACGTAGCATTGAATCGATGGAATTGCACCTATTGTCAAATTATATGTTTTCTAAATCTTATTGCCACTATTGTAGTTTTATGTATTACAATGCCTTCAAGTAAGTGAAAATATTGAAATTTCTATGTTATGCACACGAAATATATTCTATGTTACGTAATAATATATTTCTTATCTTTAGTTGATGCGGGAAGCAAAATTGGGCTTATAATAAATTATGAATTAATTTTAATTTTGTATTTTCAATGGTGTATTTATCATTTGTCTGAAACAGAGTATCAGGTAAGTTTTATATTATTTTATATTAATTATTTATTTATTAACAATTAACACGAATTAGTAATTTAATATTTTTATAATTATTATTTTATATGAAATAACTTACATCAGTATTAGTTATTCAGTTTTCATTAAGAATGAATGATAATCTATAATACATAAGAATACCATTTACGTGTTTCTAACATTATTCATATACTATTATGCCACACGAATGGATTCGTCGCATAATACTTAATATAGGTAAAAGGAAATAAAATTACAATAAGTTAGATTAAGAACCAAAATGAAAGAATATAAATAAATAAACTTGGAATAGGAAAAAAAAATTAGTACTTGAAAATAAAGACAATTCTGAAAGACCAAATGATCCTGTTTAAATTTAACTTGATAATGTTATGCCTTAGAGTTTAAAATAAATAAAGTTTCACAAAATTTTCACATTATTTTTCAGATGAATTCCGTTGCACGTATACTGAATTACAGCGTATTAAAATCAGAAGCAGCTTACGAATCTTCTCCTGATGAACAACCTCCTGCCGATTGGCCTCAGAAAGGAGAAATTGAGTTTAAAAATGTTTCTTTAAAATATTCGAATGACAGAAGTATTGTTTTAAATAATTTGTCTTTTCTTATTAAGCCAGGAGAAAAGGTAAGTTAATTAACACATTTATTGCTTATAATTATTTTGAGCAATGTTGTATTTTTATGTTCGATTGTAGATAGGAATTGTTGGACGAACGGGAGCCGGAAAGAGTTCTATAGTTGCTAGTTTATTCCGTATGACAGAGCCAACAGGAATAATAACCGTGGACGGAATTGACACTAAAAATATTGGTCTTCGGGATCTACGTAGTAAAATCTCAATTATTCCTCAAGTAAGTTACAACAGAATTACAATTAGAAATTCTTTATTAGTTCGTAGAATTATTTAATTTTTGATGTTAAATGTTAGGTTTGCATTTTTATTTCTGTAAATACTGGTATAAATATAAATTGCAATAAATATCTTTTTACTCATAACTTAACACATGCCATGTCATCGTTCAATTTGGTTCAATATGTAATATATTTTATTTACCATAAAAAATTTTTGAACAATTTTTATATAAGGCAATAATGCAGTTTTCCTGTGATCGGGTTGTTACAACAGACTGCCTAGCAACCATAATGTTTGAATTAGAAATTTGCGTAAAATGACACAGAAATCTTTTACCAGTAGAGCGTGACTACTGGGATTACTGCTTGGGAAATCCACAGATTTTTAACTGTTTTCATGCTTCGGTGAAGACAGTACGTAAATTCTAACCAATCCAAACAAGCAATAAAATTTTGAGAATGCTCTGCGTTGCCCAATAAGAAAAATTTTATGTTTAATTTTTTTCTTCTGGGAAGAGATTGTCAATACCAAATAATACTATAACTGAACGGCAGTAAAAGATTCCACACATCCTCACTCGTTAACACCTATACGAAAAGTAAAAACGCGTAATAGTTCGTGAAGATGTCAGTACAGCTGACTTTATAAAGAAAATTTTCGGAAGTAATAAATACGATGATAACGATACTAACCAAGCATGAAAACACAAAGTGTGGAGACCACTGACTTCTTCCAAAACTCATGGCTTGATTAATTGGGAATTTTTACCCATTAGTACGAGAATTAAGTTATAATTCTACTTTCATTTCCTGGTTGTACTGTAGATTTGTATACTACGTTACATACATTGTTTTTAAAACAATTTCACTGAAGTTGAAGATACGCGGTATAATCTAAACAGAAAAATACATAAAATAAAAAATTTACGATAAATATATTACTATAATAAATATTCATATCAACTATTATTGCCCCTGGTTTGCTTTTGTCATTGGTTATTGCCAAATGTTTTCTATTTCTGTTACATAGGTTAATAAGTTCTGTTATAGTAGGTTGGTTATATTACAATTACAGTCGACCCCCTTATAATTACGGTCCCTATAATTACGATTCCTATAAAACTACGAAAAAATATACGTATTTTGGAAATGTTGAGTCGGATTAATGTAGAATCGATTAATTTTATGGAAGAAAACCTTTCAATCAGCCGTAGTCCGTAAACTTNAAAATGAAAGAATATAAATAAATAAACTTGGAATAGGAAAAAAAAATTAGTACTTGAAAATAAAGACAATTCTGAAAGACCAAATGATCCTGTTTAAATTTAACTTGATAATGTTATGCCTTAGAGTTTAAAATAAATAAAGTTTCACAAAATTTTCACATTATTTTTCAGATGAATTCCGTTGCACGTATACTGAATTACAGCGTATTAAAATCAGAAGCAGCTTACGAATCTTCTCCTGATGAACAACCTCCTGCCGATTGGCCTCAGAAAGGAGAAATTGAGTTTAAAAATGTTTCTTTAAAATATTCGAATGACAGAAGTATTGTTTTAAATAATTTGTCTTTTCTTATTAAGCCAGGAGAAAAGGTAAGTTAATTAACACATTTATTGCTTATAATTATTTTGAGCAATGTTGTATTTTTATGTTCGATTGTAGATAGGAATTGTTGGACGAACGGGAGCCGGAAAGAGTTCTATAGTTGCTAGTTTATTCCGTATGACAGAGCCAACAGGAACTATAACCATAGATGGAATCGACACTAAAAATATTGGTCTTCGGGATCTACGTAGTAAAATCTCAATTATTCCTCAAGTAAGTTACAACAGAATTACAAAAATTCTTTATTAGTTCGTAGAATTATTTAATTTTTGATGTTAAATGTTAGGTTAGCATTTTTATTGCTATAAATACTGGTAAAAATATAAATTACAATAAATATCTTTTCACTTATAACTTAACACCTGCCATGTCATCGTTCGGTTTGGTTGCGTATGTAATATTTTTTTTTTTTCCAGAATAAATTGTTGAACAATTTTGATATAAGAAAATAATGGAATTTCCTTGTTATCGGGCTGTTACAACAGATTGCCTAGCAACCATCATGTTTGAATTAGAAATTTGCATAAAATGACACAAAACCTTTTACAAGTAGAGCGTGACTACTGGGATTACTGCTTGGGAAATCCACAGATTTTTAACTGTTTTGATGCTTCGGTGAAGACAATACGTAAATTCTAATCAATCCAAACAAGCAATAAAATTTTGAGATTGCTCTGCGTTGCCCAATAAGAAAAATTTTATGTTTAATTTTTTTCTTCTGGGAAGAGATTGTCAATACCAAATAATACTATAACTGAACGGCAGTAAAAGATTCCACACATCCTCACTCGTTAACACCTATACGAAAAGTAAAAACGCGTAATAGTTCGTGAAGATGTCAGTACAGCTGACTTTATAAAGAAAATTTTCGGAAGTAATAAATACGATGATAACGATACTAACCAAGCATGAAAACACAAAGTGTGGAGACCACTGACTTCTTCCAAAACTCATGGCTTGATTAATTGGGAATTTTTACCCATTAGTACGAGAATTAAGTTATAATTCTACTTTCATTTCCTGGTTGTACTGTAGATTTGTATACTACGTTACATACATTGTTTTTAAAACAATTTCACTGAAGTTGAAGATACGCGGTATAATCTAAACAGAAAAATACATAAAATAAAAAATTTACGATAAATATATTACTATAATAAATATTCATATCAACTATTATTGCCCCTGGTTTGCTTTTGTCATTGGTTATTGCCAAATGTTTTCTATTTCTGTTACATAGGTTAATAAGTTCTGTTATAGTAGGTTGGTTATATTACAATTACAGTCGACCCCCTTATAATTACGGTCCCTATAATTACGATTCCTATAAAACTACGAAAAAATATACGTATTTTGGAAATGTTGAGTCGGATTAATGTAGAATCGATTAATTTTATGGAAGAAAACCTTTCAATCAGCCGTAGTCCGTAAACTTGACACGTGTCGGGCTGTGATTGGAACGACTTGTAAGAAATCGGATTCCTAATAAATTGGAACGTATCTATATCTTATAGGGGGG
>NW_019384839.1:64169-91117 GCF_000671375.1 Centruroides sculpturatus
AAGAAAAAAAAAAAAAAAAAAATATATATATATATATATACACAATACATTGTGTATATATATACACAATACAATGTTATTAAACAGGTACCCGATAACCCTGAATATCCAGTAAATCGATAATCAGGTTGCAGTCTGATCCTGTCCATGCAAGTATGAATAAATTATACTGGGAGTTAACGAAAATAAACGGTGTAATTTCTTATTTGCTTTCAAAAACTTTATACAAAAGTAGAGAAGTATAGTTTTAGTTTTCAAAAAGTTTCATTTTGTATTACAAATACAATTCTTTTTCTTCGTATTTGAATTTTTCCTTTGTTTAGCAAAGGCACTCATACAATTAGAGCG
This sequence comes from Centruroides sculpturatus, assembly GCF_000671375.1. Lineage (NCBI taxonomy): Eukaryota > Metazoa > Arthropoda > Arachnida > Scorpiones > Buthidae > Centruroides > Centruroides sculpturatus. The sequence goes on from NW_019384839.1 coordinate 64,518, forward strand.
AAATTGAGCCCGCAAGGGAAAAAATTTAATCTAACTGCGTATTTTCTAATATTGAATTATTCAAAGTTTGTAACATATATATAACTTTAATTGTACTGTCAATGTATATAAAGAGATGCTCACATGGTTTTTCTACCAGCTTGTTATTCACAACGATTATTAAAATATAAGTTAAAAGTATCGATGAAGGCATCGGGGCATTGTAAATAGTTAGAATGCAAAGCAATGATAAATAATTAATTACAAATGGTTTACCTAAAGTACAGAGACGTTCGGTAGAACATTGTTTAATATGAATTGCCCATAACTATCATTGTCATGTACTAAAACCCTACATCCGATTCTGATGAAATAACTTTCAAAATACCAATAAGATACTACGTATTTCCGTTATGACTGCAAAAAAATACTTTGATATCCCGTTTCCGGTTGAAAACATAATAATGAATTTAAATAACATCAAGCTGCATGCATGCCAAATATCATAAAAAAAAGTCGAGCATTGACTCTGGCAATTCCTAGGTTTGCTGCTATGCTTTGCTGGCGCTCGATATGCCGACAGAGACTGGCCATTTTTCAGTTTTATATAGTAGATGTTGTGGAGGGTTTTTCTCTGAATTCAAAGTTCGTATTTTATTTTTAATGAATTCAAAAATAAAAACAATAAATATAACTTGTATGTTGTTTATAGGATCCTGTGTTATTTACTGGTCCTCTTCGCAGAAACATTGACCCTTTCAATGAATATTCCGAAGAAATGTTATGGCAAGCGATCGAAGAGGTAAGAAATTAAAGAATGTTTTAAATTCACAAGTTCGTTTTGATTTCATTTTTATTACTGTAGAGAACTGCTTATACGTATCTGTTGTAAACAACCTTTTTATTTATTTGTGATTTTATATTACTTCCAAGACTAGCCCATTTTTTACGATAAAATTTCAGTTTATAGACTAAATTAATTACGAAAATTGTCATACATATTGTCATTCGTACCATAGTAGCTAGTAGTAGAAAGTTATACAGACAATTGCCAACTGTTAGAATATAGATATAATAGTCACCAATCGATGAATAAAAGTCTATCAAGATGCTAACCCAACATTCCACATCAGTCCTTTAGAGTAAATCGTAAACTAAGTAGTAAATTTCGCGTACTTGTGACATAATTGCAGTGATACGCATTATCTCAATTTACCATTATAGAAATATGTAGTTAGTTAATCTATACAATACACGGTAGATACATTCCGGTTTTTATGAAATTTATTTTCTACGAGTCCTTAAATATATGAGTCAATCACAGCCCGGTACGTATGAAGTTTAGTGACTACGGCTGTTTGAAAGGTTTTCTTCCATAAAATTAATCGATTCTAGACTAATTCGACTCAACATTTCCAAAACACGTATAATTTTTTGGGAATAATCCATATAAACTATGCTATAAACATAACATTGTAGGATTACTTACCGAGTGTGCACCGTTCGACGACGCCATTGCTTAATCTTGTTTTCGTCGTGGAGCTTGTCATCGAATGGCGCTGATGTGCTTCCTGATAGATTATTTTTTTTTGCGAAAAAATCGCTGGCTTTGGAGACATCGTTAATATAAATATAATTTTTATGGCCGTTAAATAATAAACGGTTTTTAGTAGGTTTAAACTTAACGGTCTGTGCAATCTCCGCTATTGGTCTAGATTCGACCAATCTTGTAGCGACACGAGTCAGCGATGAAGTTTTACCGTATTATACGAGTTTCTTTTTAGCGAGTTTATACGAATACGCTCGCAATTTTTCGCCGTTATATACGAATCCGTATTATATGAACCCGTTTAATACGGCGATCAACTGTATATTTCCTGCAAGGTATATTGATGACATATTGATTATTTGTAATAGTGTAATAACGACACCTATTGAAATATCGAAACAAGCCTATAGGATTAAAGCTTAATTTAAAGAATAGGGATGAGTTATATAAAAATTTGTAAATGCTAGTAAGGAGTAAAATTTTTAATATGTTCGACCTTTCTCGAGATATATGTGACTCTCTTGTATCTCCCTATTCCTTCGAAATTTTACCACCAAAATTTAATTATCTCAATGTCCCTTATACAAACTTACCAACAGAAATTTCGTTTTTTTATATTTTTCATTTTGACATTTTAAACGAAACAGACGCAAACATAGACACAAAAATAAAACACATACATACATATTTCGTACAAAAATTTTTTGGCTTACTTTACTTCAGAGATGTCACGATTACAAAATTATAAGGGGAGAGATGTAAGATGAGAAAAGTTATGTTAAAACCTTCAGGAAGTTAACAAGAAATTGAAAATTTCACATGATTACTATACTGTGCTTTCTTGTGTTTTGTTGTAACAGCAGGGAAGGTAAAACCGTAATCAATAACACAATACTATTCATTTTCAGTGGCATTTCGGTCTTAAAAATTTAAAAATAATTTATTAGTAAAGACGTGAATCATGTCTACACCAATACTAAAAACTAAAACTAAATTTTTCCGAAAAATCTTGAACTAATGTTTTCTAAGACGAACTATAGGTTTTTTAATATTGTGTAATCAAAAATTTATGTCTAAATTAACCATATCCTTTTCATTATATTAATCACATACTTGTTGAATAAAATGTTTTAGGTACAGTTGAAAGATGTTATAAAAAATTTGCCTGGAGGAATAGATACGCATTTAACAGAAGGAGGACGAAATTTCAGCGTTGGAGAAAGACAGTTAATTTGTCTTGCCAGGACAATCCTTTGTCAGAATAAAATTCTTGTCATGGATGAAGCAACATCCAATATCGATAAAATGTAAGATGACTGAGTTGTGTAATTTTACATTTTAAGGTAACCACATATTGTCTAAATATATATTATTAATTCATTCTATATTTAAACAATTAATATTATTCGTTTGTTTCGCTGTTTTTATAAATTATATATTCATCATTTATATGTAAAATTAGATCCATTCTCAAATAAATAACATGAATTTTCTGTGTTTAGGGTTTTAAGTATTAACAGTTTTTAGTAGAGTATATTCTAGCCACTATACATTTTCTGTAAATATTCTAGCTTGTATTAAATATGAATTTATATTATAACAATTCAAAAAACCTTAAGTTTAATTAGGTTATGTTATACGTTTAAAATGTCTAGTTATTATTTACTTACAGAATAAAATTTATTACGTTTCGTGCTTACCATACGTACACTAGTCTAGTGCATAAACGTCATAAGAAAAAACATATCTTGAAAAACTTTAAATAAAAGAAATTTACGATTCGAACCGAACGACCGCTCTGCTGTCATTGCTCTACTCCTAAACAACTCTCAGAAGTAAGGAAAATCTACCTTTACAATCTTTGCAATCAGAAATGTTTTCATTGCAGATAAGGAAATTGCTGTATAAAGACATGTTCTACAATACTGAGAGAGGTATCAAGGTAATTCATCGTCTCGTGAAAAGAATTTAAGTAAACATACATGGTGGTCTGTACGACTAAGCTGGTTTTCAATATAGCGTCGAGATTGTTACTTATGTTTAGCGCTTGTTATGTGTTCTGTGTTTTTCAATTCCCTGTATTTGTTTTTGGATATAGCTATATTTAAACTTGGTCTGACTTTTTCAATTATTTGATATTTAGTGGTCCATACAAAAACAAAGTGATACAGATTTTTTCTATTTCCTGATGTGTCAATGAGTTGAGTCTTTTTGGTGTTTTCATATTATGTTAATGCAACACACATATAATGAAGGCGCTGTTGGTTCTGATAATTTCATTAACCAATTTTCATTTGTAAAATATATCTGTATCAATAACCCAGTCTGAATTCCTGAGATAAAAAATGCTTTCAAGCGTCTTTTATACTATTATGGAAATATTCTATATTTCAAAACTCCATTAAAATTTTCCATTTCCTGCATTTAGAATTGTTTATGTAAAACGAGTAATGGGAGTCATCCTCGCTTTCAGCATTGTTAATGATGAATGATTATAAATAAGATTGGTTTCCAATGTGTACACAGGCGATGAACTTAAGAAAATTGGAGTGTCCATAACAATATACAGTTTTGGTGATTTAGACTTTTCTGAAATATTAAAATTAAAACTTACATCGTCCCTGAATGTTAATACTTCGTATTTATTAATCAATTTCATAGTCTATTATTTTTACTTATCTGTTAATATTCAAACATATGATTGCATGAAATAGAAACAATATTTAATATTATAAAATACATATATTAACTTACTAACGTATTTAAATTTCTTGCAGGACTGACACTCGTATTCAGAAAATTATTCGTGAGAATTTTAAATCATGTACAGTGTTAACGATAGCACATAGATTAAATACAATTATCGATTCAGACAGAGTTTTGGTAAGTTTTATGATGTAAAATAATATGAAGAAATATAAGTTTCATTTAAATGTTTAAAATTTTAGGTATTACATTCAGGAACTATTCAAGAGTTTGATGCACCATATATATTACTAAATGATGTAAATAGTACTTTTTATAATTTGGTAAAGAACACAGGAAAGACTTCAGAGAAAGATCTTTATAATATTGCCAATAATAAAATTTCTGGTCGGAAAATTATAAGTGAATAGATACTTACTATACAAATTATTTTTTGTACTTTCTGGATTATTATTCATCTTTTAAGACTTTCTTCTTAGAAGCTTGTCTTTGATCATTCGTTTCATGTAAGAATTCAAATCGCCGACATCTCAAATTTACAATATTTTACTTGTCGTTACGTTGTTAAATTTATGGTTAGTCATTTAAATGAAGATTTTTCGAATGTCTAATGTGAAGGTTCAGCTAAACTGACGATGATTGAAATCTTGCTGAATAACAGAACATTTGTTAATATGATAAAAGTTAATGATTATTAGTGAATATAATATCTTAATATTTTGTTGCACAGTTAACATTTATACGAAGTTTTTGAAAATTATTAATAACCGGAAACTAGCTTTTTCAGAACTCCTATAATATATTGTGAAATAATTAGCATGATAATGTTTTCACCACGGAAAACATATAGGTGTATTGTAATGATTGTATTGATTTTGTGTGATGTAAGGGAAAATAAAAAAAATATGTATCATTTCTGCAAAATTTTAAAAGTTAATTATGAAAGTGAAATTAAAAATGATTATCAAATAAACAACAGAATAATTTTCATTAAACATAATATTTTTTTTACTATTATAATAACATCATATGTCTTTTATCTCTCTTTTCACATAGAGTTTATTGTTATTTTTGTCATGCAGATTAAAATGTCGAATAAATTGAAATTTAAAGCATTTTCTTATTTTTAACTTTTTAAAATATATAATGTTTTAATTTACAAAATTTTCTTTTGAACAGAATCGATTAGAAAATACTGTAACATGCAAATATGTAATCGTCAAGATATCAATACAGAACGAATCTGTCGTAGAGAATAATACTATTTGTTATATAATTTCTTCATTCTTAATTCTTAAACTAATGTTAATTTTATTTCCATGAGCTATGTAGTTATTTATTACAATGCGATTGTTGCATATTGAGGTTGTTTAATAGATTTTTCTCAATTATGGTTCCAGAAAAAATTCAGAAACTAACTCTACTGTAATTAAATTTTTACTTTATTATGTAGCAATATCATTCACATATATTTACCTATATCATCATTCGGTGAAACTATTAGAATTTTTTAACTTATAATGCTGTTTGTGCATTTGGCATTGGGCTCATAAATCATAATACTCGACTATTTGGTCGTCCACTGATCACTCATTCAATTAATTCATTTTTCATATAAAAATCATCTGCCTTTAAATTATCAGCAACAAATATTAATGTTCACTTTAATATTTTGAGCCACGTCTAGTTTCCAAATTACATATCTTATGTGAGAAACTGCGCGACAATCCTCCAAAAGAATTTATAATAAAATTGTAATATTCATTACTTGTACAGTACTTCCCATTGTCAATTGTTAAAAACATTTTCCTGACTACAATTGAGATAATTATATTTTTATTTGATCCACTTCTAACTGATAAACAGCCTAAGTTTTTGTTTACTTTGTCATATAACCATTATAACAGTAGTATTTTTTTATTATTTAATTTCGTATAAAATTAAAGCTCAACGAGAATCCCTTGTACTAATTTAATATTCATGAATATTTGACATGTACACTTAGCAATTTTTAAACATTTATGATACTAACTAACCAGATAACTATACTGTTATGTAATAAAAATTTTATAAAATGTGGTTGTGCTAACTGTAAGAGTCAATATTGTACCTTTTATAAAATGTTGTAACCAATACTATGTTTATTTATATATAAAAATAAATCTATATCCTAATACCGAGTTTTTTTTATACAATTCAGACACATTACATCACTTGAGTGGGAAAAAATTCTCGCGTTTACTGATCGATGAAAATAATATCAGACGCTTCAAAAACTATATTAAATGGGACATTATAAGCAAAAAACTGATTTAAGTCCGGATTTCATTTCTGAATTCTCAGATAATTTTTACTGGGGATTAATATGGAAAAATTATATATTTCCTACTTCATTCACCAAAAAACATATTAGACATACAAATGGGATTTAATTGCAAATCATTAAGTATTAGACGAAGAATTCATGAATAATTTTTCAAAATATCTCAATTGATATAAGATAGACGAATTTCAAATTCTCTCAGATAAATTTGTTAAGAACTTTACATGCACATTAGATATGAGAATAGTTTTATGTGAGGGCCAGGATTTAAGAATACTGAGATTCGAATATTCTTATTCATTTTCATCTACCGTTTTTGTTTCGAAATCAAAATGATTTTATAAAAGTTAGGGTTAACTCAAAAAGAGAAAAACAACCGACAAATTTTCTCATAAAAAATCGATCATAAAACTCCGTTCCCACGAAAATACTTCCTTGTAGAAGATGAGTTAACTGTTATGACATAATTTTGTTACTTAACCCACCATTGGTGAAAGGAGATCATTACCCTTTGACGTTCATGGGGAAATCTCGAGAAGAGAGCCCCACATAAAAGGCAAGTGCGATGACGACACCGGGGGAAAAAAGTTATTTTGTACTGTGAGTGTCTGTGGATTTTCTGCCTCTCGTCGCCACCATCTTCGATAGACTTCCTATCTGAACTATTCTACGATTTTTGGACTTACGTCGACTCAACGAACTGTTACAACGATCCCGGATCCGAACTCAAAGATCATCAAGAAACCATCCTGTACGATTAGAGGTATTTATCCTACTCGCGATGATATGTAAGCTCTCTCTCGAGTACTTTCGAAACGCGGATAGGGTCGCGACTATTATATATTGTCAGCTACCTTTCCCGAATGGAAATACCTATACGGAATGTTAACCCGGAGAGAGAACCCTTAATAATCTATAACCATGTAAATACGTTCTACACTAAACGGGTATTTTGTTAATGAAATTGGATTGGTGTGCGTTTCTTCCTACATTACCACCTCCATTCCCACCCCGAAAATCATGAACGAGATCGATCCTGTTAAATCGACCTCACTTAAAAGCGTATCTATCCGCCGATAAATTGATAGATTAGTTTCAGATCCTGACGTGAAATAAGATCTAACGATCCTTAACTTTATAACTCTTCCGCTCAACAGAACTCATCCTTTGGACAAGCGAAACCGGACTTCAAGCTCTTGAGTCGATTACGAGGTAGGAGAGTCGAGAACTCGTAACATCCTACCCCCGATTAATCTCACATTTAAAATACCAACAATTCAATAACGACAATCTACGTGAGCTAAAACATTATTTACATCGGGACTTCGTTTTCCGTTATCAAATATTAATCGTAAAATCCATTTATTAATGATTTCCAAAATCATCCTTCTTGGTGTAATGTTTTAAAATATCAAAAAGTTAATCGAAAATATATTTCGATAATTCACATAGTTTATTAGTCAATATTCTTGATGTTATGATGGAAAAATTAATAAATTTAAAGAAGAAAATTAAGAGTGTGTTCTTAATAAACGTAAAATTACTTAGGGGTATATTTTATTTATAAGATTACATAAGTGTATCGAATCACTACTATTACTTGTTTAGTGCAGTAAACAACACTCAATTATCCTAAATACCTGTACTATTTTTGTTTTAGATGTCCTGGCAATCAGATGATTTGAACATAAAAGAAAGATTGTCACATCTTATGAAATCTGGACAAATGACAGTCGTCACTTTAATTCTTGGCCAAGAAAAAAAGTATTTTCCGACCCACTCACTGCTTCTCTCTATACATAGCGAGGTATTTTATGCAATGTTCTATGGTTCTATGGCGGAGAAGAGACAAGATGTTGCATTGCCTGAAGATGATGTTAAAGCATTTCGTGTTTTCATAAAGTAAGTTATACTAAACTTTTGCGTAGTATTTTTAATAATTATTGAAATACTATTCCATTATTATAAAGTAAGCTATCAAATTAATATTATACATATTAAAATTAAAGTTTCTTCGATGCTTTTTTTATTGTTTATTTAATACTTTTTCTCAAAGTTTTTTTGAAATTTAAAATTCATAAAACATTTTCATTATTGTCATTACTTCTTGGCTGCATTTTGGCAGTTTTATGGCTGTAACCTACAATTTTAATACCTACAACACAGAAAGATATCCCGATTATAAGTTACATAACATTACATTAATTAGCGTTTAATAAAAAATGTGATGCTTTTTTCACAAAAACCAAATGAAAAATATTGGTAAGAAATACTCCATATTATTTAGACATAAAGTATATTGAATTGATAGAATAAAGCAACTAGCACAAAAGTGGTCTGTTTCCAAGACGATCGAATGGAAACTCGATCCTATGTAGGTGTTAGATACAAAAAGAAACCCCGAAAAAATCCACACAGCAAGCCCGTTTATCAAAAGTCTGGTGAATTTATTTTTTTATAAATTAAAAAGCCAGCATGCAAAATTTTACCTGCTTATAATTAACATTTAACACGAATTCTTCCTTACTTTCCTATCAAGGAGAGGAATTTTTCTGCGCTTTATTTCGCTGTTTAGTATTGATTACCACAATGCTAAACAACGAAATAGGAAACAGCAAAAATATTTTCAGTATGTATCGTATCATCTGATCAGTTCAAACATCTTAACAAATTGTATTATATCGACAAACTAGTCTTGATGAATTTGTTTATTTCTTTTGGTTATAAAATGATTTTATTTTTAAAGTATTACAGCGAAGCATAAAAAAATAAATCATGTAGACTATTAAATAATTTGAGAGTTTCAGCATACTTTCCAAGAAGAAATGATAAAATTAAACTAAACAAACTTGGATCAGTGTTAGAACTTTACTAGAAGTAAAAATCTTTTAAATTCCAATTTATAATCTATAACGAATCTATTAAAGTAATTAATTATTTTTCAGATATATATATACATACAGATGATGTGGCATTACATTCAGCAGATGAAGCCATTTTTTCGTTACATTTTGCAGAAAAATACATGGTAACGCGTATGAAGAAGCGATGTTTATCATATCTTACAGATAATATATGTTTAGATAATGTTCTCGATATATACGAAACAGCATCCCTACTTAAACAAAACGAATTAGCAACGAAATGTTGGGATTGCATAACTGGAAATACGTCAGAAATTATTAAGCAAAATAGCATTAAAAATGTGGAATATGAAACTATTTTAAAACTTGTATCCGAAGATAATTTAAAGTTGCAATCGGAAGTAGATATGTATGAAGCCGTCATAAAGTGGGGTAAAGAAAGATTTCAAGATCAATCTCCTGAGGATCTTCGAAAAAAATTAAAGCCTTTGTTGGATCAGATCAGATTTTTAACCATGACCTCTGCAGAGTTTTCAGAATCTCCGTGCCAAGATGGCATCCTTACTAGCGATGAACAGGTCGACATATTTAGAGAAATTGCAACCAAAAAAAATTATGAAAGTAACAATATACGTGATCAATGGAGAAAGCCAAGAAAGAAAATTACTACAGTGAGAATCGTTACGCCAATATATGAATACAGTGTACCCTTACGTATATACGATAGTCACCGCTCTGTTTTCTAAATCTAGGGGACGAAAAGAAGCAATGGGCGGCAGGGGAGCTGGAGGCAGTGTACTGAACGGTGAACATAGGGAAAGGTTGTAGTCACTGACAGCCTTTGACTTTCCTCTGATAATATCTTAACACATTAGAATTCATAACTTTGTGTAATATTTATTTACGTAATTTAGAAATTAATAAGAATTTGATATAACGATTGCAGTTCATGTAGAGCGTAGGCGATAAAATTAGTTCTTATCCATCAAAATATACCAACGGAAGGACTTCTTGTTATCAATACAGTATAATATTATTTACTTAGATTTTAGTAAGAGAGTTATAGAGTCCCGAAAACTCAGCACTTGATAATCCGGCAGTCCGGATAACTAGGCCACACCCNCAGACGATAATAAACTCAACTTACTAGCCTAAAATCTCCGTAGCGTGTTGCCAGGTGGCAGAAAGCATATATATAATTATAATAAAGTTACAATAAATTAAGTTAATATATAATTATATGTATAGTACCTAATTTATATATAATTAATATATAATTATATGTACAGTACCTAATTTATATATAATTTATATATAATACTGTACAGATGATAGCAAATTCAATTTAGTTGCTCTGTAGTGTAGCGCAGGGCAGAGAAAAGTAGTTCGGCTGCTCATCCACTATTGGTCCAGATTCTATCAATCTTGTAGCGAAACGAGTCAGCAAGGACGTTTTAGAAGCTCCTTTATACGTATGTTGCTACAATTTTTTCGCTACGTTATAAAAATTTCCGTTATAGGAACACACATTATAGGGGGTCGACTGTATAGTGTTCTTTTAATTCTGCGCTTTATTCTGTATCTAGTGATATAAATTACTTGTGTATTGATAAAATTGCTTTTTTAGTATTTATTTTTACGTAATTTCATACAAAAAATGCCAAAAATAAACATATCAGGTTTCACTTGCCATCAGATTAGCTCAACTTTCACCCATTGTCCTCGGTTTCACTGTAATCTGAGAATAGATTGTGTTTCAAAGTCCAGTGTTCAATGTTTATTGCCTTTGCGGTAATGTCAGTAGAGCAGAAGTCAATTCATTTCTATAATAAACCGCTAAGTGTTTTATTACCATTTAAACAACTGCTTCCCACTTGTTATTTTTACTAGTGAGGGGTCGAAGGGCTGAACAAACAAACAAGCATAGTCACATATATGAACAAATAAGTTTCAATAAATAATTGATTAAATCTTTTCTGACCCAATAAAATCAAACAAAGCTTTATTTTTTACTTTGTTTCTGTCATTTTATGCATAAAAATGCAAACACATGGAATATAATATAATATTACCAATATCTATATAAATTTTACATATTTATTACAAGCAAAATGTTTATGTATGGACAACAGAAATCGTAATCGAGACTAATATTTTATATAAAAGTGCCATAGACTCACGACAAGTACTTTATAAGCACTTTTCCAAATTTCATGTTTATATCAATTTGATTGTGATTCTAAATTAATTAGTTTTAACTCGTTTTTTGAATCCGTGTTTTCGTATTTATTTACTATTGAACACAAGACTGTGTTATTATTAAAACACTTGGTGTTTATCCACTTTATCCCGATTCAACTAAATAAAGTGGATAAACGCCAAGTGTTTTAATAATAACACAGTCTTGTGTTCAATAGTAAAAAAATTAGTTTTAATTTTATTTTTAGTTTCAGTTTTGGCGTAAAGGACAGTGTTTTAATATTACATTGTTTTTAAATCTTATTTTAGCATTTTTAAACACAAGTTCGTGGATATCATTTTCATTATTGAATGTCAACTAACATGGTTTTTGTTAAATCATAACATTTCTAAAATTATTTATAATCCTACTGTTAATTCAAAAATATCTCAGATTTACATTAGGATTTTCAGCGGGTAAACAAAATTGTACCACACACAAACACACACACACACACACACACACACATGTTTGTGTGGCACAATTTTCTTCACAAATATTTTTGAGGTGGACTGTACAATAGTTATTCGATTTTCTTTTATTGTCGTTACTGTTCATTACTAGATTTAACAATGTAATTTCTATTTTTAATTTTCTCTTTATTGATGTTTCTTTTTCTATACCAATTTAACGTTCAAGGTAAGTTAGAAATAGTAACCCTTCATTAGTTTTTACTTTCAATTGAATTTTGATATTAAATAGCGAAATGGTTTAAGATATGTAAACAGAATCAGCAACTAAAAAACACATTATTTTTATTTTGAATTTCACACTTTAAACATATTCAATTATTAAAATACAAAAGCGGAAATAGAAATTTCACATAAGAAATAACTTTTTAGCAGTAATTTTTAAAGCAATGCATCAATATTTAACGCAATAACAAGAATTAAAATTCAAAATCAATTATGATAATAAAAAGCCAAAATTTAAAAATTATATATGTAATTTCGGTCAGAAGCTCTATAAAGTATAACATTGCTTCTAATTACCAACTAAGACCATTTTCTTCAACCTTGGGGCTGTTGTCACTGTAAAACTGAGAGTACCATTTTCTATATTTGGCAATTGTTCTGTCTTCTGATACATAAACTGGATTCTTCAAATACATTTTGTAATTCCATATTCGAATGTCCCGTTCAAGCTATTAAAATAAATATTTCCAATTATTAATACACACGTTTCTTGTATATTTTCAAATTTCAGTAATTGGAATGATATAATCTCACCATACAACATTCAAAAAAAAACATAATATAATCACGTATGCCTATAAATCGAGAAGGAGTATAAAATTGTCGTATCAATCTTAGTCGAACTGGTCCTTCTGGTATCATGCCATATACGAATATACCGTTTCCATATATACTTTTGAATTGAACACGCATTATTGCGGGTCCAATCTGAAAAATTAAATATATTTGAGAATTATACATAAGCAATCGTTTTATAAAAGTTGATTTTTTAGACGCATTTAAAATTTATTATTTTATAATATTTTAAAATGAAGGATGTAAACGTAACGTGGAGAGCTATTGTCTAATTACTATTATTCAGAGTATAACTAAAATAATTGAAAAGGCTATCTATAGGTAATTTTTTGAATTTGTCAATAAATATAAAATTATCTAATAATCAACATGGTTTTAAAAGAGAGACCTCTACAATTGATGCTTTGAATTATCTTAAACAATATATTAGTAACAGTCTCGATAATTCAAATATTGTAAATTCAGTGTTAATTGATCTGACCAACGCTATTGATAGAGTAGACATTCAGATAGTAAAACGAAAATTGTTTAAAGTTGAATTGTGAGGAGTGCCATTGGAATGGCTAATATCCAATTTATCAAATCGTATATACTAGGTTAAGGTAAAAAATTGAATATCAAAACCTTCTCTAGTCAATAAAGGTGTCCCGCAGGGATCCATTTTGGACTCTCCACTTTTTAATATATATGTAAACAATATAGTAATAAAAGAGTGAGAATTCTTACCCAAAATTTAGAAATATAAAAATTAGGATAAATGTTTAAAAATTCAGTGTAAAAACTTTAAAAATTCAGTTAAAAAAGTTTAAAAATTTAAAAGTTTTAAAAATAGCATTTACATATTTCGTCCTAAAAAATTCTATTAATTAATTAATTAATTAATTTAAAAAGTTAAGCGAATTATCTACAAAAATTTAAATATCCGTAAAAAACAGTAAATATAAAAAACTAATTATTAGTTTATTTCAGCTTTCTCTACACAAATTGTACATATTTTCAATTGATTAGTGCATTCATATCTTTTTCAATCAAATGTTTGTTAAATTGATCCAGTAGAAAAAACCACGATTACCATACTGGATATTCATAATTAATTTCTTTGTTGGAGTAATGTAAAGTCTCTTTTTATGCGGATTATTTTTATGCGATTTTGAAATTGTGCGGTTTGTATTTCATCCAAAAATTTCTTGGACAAACATACATATAGACTTGTTTAGGAAGCATGCGTATAGACAGTCTCCAAAAATCGTGGAACGCTCAAAGCTCACTCCATTTGTTCCACTGACATATAACGTTTATGGATGTAAAAGACAGCTAGATCTACCTTAATCGCTTTAGTTCCTAGCAATTTTTGATATAAATGTAATTAAACATAAAAAATACTTAAAACTGAAAAAAACGAAAGAAATGCGTTAATTTTGAAGAAAAAGCTTCAAAGTTTAACTTCCTTTGTCTCGCCCTTCTGTGAAATTTAACACCGATGAGTCATTGTTTACACATCTGGATGACCTTGAACACAGCTGGAGTTGGATTTCCCGGGGCATTCTCATAGACGTCGCGGGAGGACAAGGGTTTAAAGTAGGGTGAACACTAGCTGGCCGTATATTTTTAAATATTTTTAAAAAATTTGGAGACTTAAAAAACATTCCAAAAATTCAAAAAAAAAATGTAAAAATGGCCTTAAGGACCGTGTTTTATGTAACGCTATGTAACCTGCCCGAGTTAACTCGGGCGAGGAACTAAAGGGGTTTTAATTAACTCTTCACATCCAGATGTCAGTGATTTGTTTTTAGAGTGAGCTTTTGCAATTCGGGGATTCCCCTTGTATTACTTTTCAATAAAATAAACTGAATTAAGTTTGAATACAAGTTTATTTTAAGCTTTTATATGAATTTCTTTCAGACATTCGAAGTGATTTATTAAGCAGCCTATTTCTTTTAATTTCTGCAAACTTTTTAATGCGGTTTTAAGTTAATTTTAACTCGTTGATTTGGTTTTATGCGATTTTAGAAAATTACGGAACGTATCTATACTTTTTCAAGGCAAGTAAAGTCATTTTTATGCGAATTTTTTATATGCGCTTTTCTGCAGAACGTATCCACCGCATAAAACGAGACCTTACAGTATTTTGAAGTTTACCATTTATCAAACAAACTGAATAATATGTGCTTTGTACATATTGCCACAATCTCTCATACCCTGTATACAAATTTAAAATTACTCATCTTATCGAAATCCTTATTCTTTAATTTTTTTATTAAATCGATCAGGTAGGAAAACTTGAAATTCATTCCATTCAGTTTCCCTAAGAACTACTAATTGTTATCACCAAAGCAAGTGGATATTGATTTAATATAAAAAATTGGATATTCATAATCAATTTCCAACTCGTTTAATTTCTTTGTTGGAGTAATTTGAAGTTTACCAATATTATTTAGTTTTTTTCAGTGTCTCCATTTATATAAGAAAAAAATGTAATCAGTGATGTCATAAAATATAGTGACGTCAATGATGCCATAAAAGAATCTAATCAGTGACGTCATAAAAATAAAAATAAACAGTGATGTTAATATAAAAAAATATCAGACATATCAATCCAACTATTAAATGAATCTGGCCATCCGTTCCACTTAATTAAATATTTATTTCCTTTCTTTTTAATTATTTTTTATCCTATAAACTTTATCCTTTTTATTATATTTCACTAAGTCATTTTCATAAAAAGTTCCTTTAATATCTTCATCATTTAAATTTTTAATTCGATAAGTAATTGGATCTGTCTTCAAGACTTCGGATGTTATAAATATTTCTTCTGTGAAGGAGGTTAAAAAATTGTCTAAACTGGAATTATGTTTCTCGTTACCAAATACTTGACCAGCAATTTATTGATGACTTCCAAAATGAACTTTCATAATGTTACATTTTAAAATATCAGAAAATATTGCAAACAATCACCAGAATTTATTACACCACTTACTAGAAGAAATGTGCCATGTTTTAAATAAAGTAAATCAAAAAACTGGAAAAGCTTAAATAAAATAAAGTAATTTAATCTATTAATGTAAAAATAAAAAAAATTTCAAAAATAATTTTCTTTTGGTGTTATATTATTTCATACAATTATTGTGTTTTAATTTTATTCGATATTAAAACATTTAATAATTAATACAAAAATTTGCCCTATTGTTAAAAATAAATTAATTTAATTCAACGTCATAAAAATATTTTAATAATTAAACTTATTGTTAAAATTAAATTAATTTAATTTAAATTTAATAATTAATATAACCTTATTGTTAAAATAAAATTAAGATTTTTGATCGAAAAATTAATTTTGTGATCTGAGTCACTTAGATTTTACAAATACATGAGCCGTACACAGCCCGGCACACGTATTTGTAAAATCTAAGTGACTCGTACAACATCGAATTAATATAAAACGGAATAATCAACAGTGTTATAGGGGGTCGACTGTATTAGTATTTTGCTATTAACCAACTGTGCGTTGAATTTTCATCGATGTAAAACCTAACAAATTTTTTTTAAAATAATAATCGATGCTACTGTATCCTTAAAAATTATTTTTAAATTATTTTATTGCTCACAAAATAAACAACCATCCACTAATAATTAGAAATAATTTCATGAAATAAACAGTATTTTAATTAGTAATTTAAATAATTTGTTCAAACACAACCAACAACAGATTTATACTAGCATATGTATATTTAAAAACGAACTTTTGATGTTGCTTAGTTAAGAGGAGTATAACAAGAGTCTGTTGTGTTCTACTTGAACCAAATGTTTAATTCAACATCTAAAATAAAGACATAAGACCTTTGATAAATGAACATATACAATATGAAGACGTTTAGTGGTTTATTTTAGAAAAAAAAATTCCAGTAAAAAATATTTATTTCAGAACATACCTAACAAAATCTTAGTATCATTAAAAGTAATTAATTACATTTTGAGTCTATTTACCAGCTTGAACAGACTGCACAAAATGCTGAATATGTTCTTAATATAATGTATGTATTGAGAATACATTTACTAAGTTGTGAAATTATTTCTGTGAATACAAATTACTTTCTGTCATATACGCATTTTTAGTTAATTTCCATTCGAAAAATCTATGGATCATTTTGGGCAATCCGTTGAAAATGATCGAAAATTATGTTTAAAATTTTGACACACATTTATTTTTTAAATATTTTCAAAAAATTCTGCACCGTAGTGTAAAATTAAATACATATAGGTAGTTACTAACTAATTACCTGTTGAATTTCATATGATGTCCATATTACAGATATCCCGAACAATTTAATAGTGATAATTCCTTCGTATTTGCAACAGTAAAATGTTTCTTCACATTTTACTGGAAGGCAAGAAATTATACAGTATAAATATTTCCACCAATTTTCCGGATGCAAAGTAATTCTAGACGTAATACCAAATTTGTGAACACAATTAATATGAGCGAAATCTGCTGCATTTTCCATAATTTCCTGTAGTATATTAATAAACAAGCATAAATACTACATTCATTTATTTTGCACGGTGCTGTTTATAAATACCTGAATATGACAATTCAAAATGTGTTCACTACGACCTTTATAGAACATAAGTCGATTCTGTATTTCTGGTATAACTGGAGGTTTCCACAGAGGAGGTTGGCCTTCTGCATGATGCCACACGTAAATAAATCCATTTCGTTCGATGGTTTCCCAACTTTTTGTATTAGCCACTTCTGGAACTAAGTATAAATACATTTTTTACTGTGTTCTATTTAATATTACTCAAAAAAACAAAAAATGTCTTTTCAGCATTGTAAGAATATGAAGGTCTGGTGCATTGGTTTTTTTGAAATGGTGAGAGTAGAACTAATTAATTTGTTTAATATGACACATGTAAATCGAACTACACTTTACTAGTAATACGTATAATTTTGTGAAGTTCACCATTTCCCCCAAACATTTTGTTATTATTGTATCTATATAAACATATCTGTACTAGCAGGTAAGCCCGGCGTTGCTCGGGCAAAAGTAACGATAGTGAATTTTAAAATTATTAAGTTATAGTCAACCTTGCCTATTTTTACAGAATGCAGGAATTGTGCCCCCTGTTTCCGGACTAAATAGAGAATTTTTTATTAGTCTAAAAATATGTTCGATTTTTCGCAAAAATAAAAAAAAATCCATCTGAGTCTTGCATGTTGCTTTCTCTTAACAATTCCATTGTTACGTAACACTTTCATTGTTACTTAACACTTCCATTGTTACTTGTCACTTCCATTGTTGATGAAAATGTTAAGCCTGTCCTTCTCCCCCGTGGGGAAGAATTTCGAAAAAATTCTTTCTTAGTGTACGTTTTCGGTACGTACCTTAACTGTGTACCAAATTTCAACTTTAAACTCCAAACTGTTTGGGCTCTGCGCTTATTATTATTATTGTGTTGGGTTTAGTGGGTAATACTCGATTTAAACAGGTGGCTGAGTACTATGTCAAACCAGAGTCAAGGCATAGCATCCAAAACAGATTAATTAAGTGTGTCAGTGTCAGTAATCAGGAATTTCCTAACAATATGACATGTATTCAATATAGTGGCCTTCTGTAGTGTGATGTATGTATTTCTACTCAATTGTAATGTTCCCAGGCTTTTGTGTAGTGTGTGTGGTATCACACCTGTACAGGAGAGAACAACAGGTACAATAAGCACCCTATCCATCCTCCACAGATGCCTTATTTCCTGGGCGAGTTCTGTGTACTTGACTAATTTTTTCAGTGCATGTGTTTTGTACATTGTGAGTGTTTGGAATGGCTATGTCTATAATGAATGTGATTTTATTGTGTTTGTCAATGAGTGTAATGTCTGGTCTGTTGTTGGAAATTGTTTTTTCTGTGATTATGGCTCTGTCGTAGTACATTTTGTGCGTGTTGTTTTCCAATACTGTTTGTGGTATATACTTGTAGTATGGTTCGTGGATGTCTACTAATTTGTGTTTCTTTGCAAGCTCTTGGTGTATTATATTTGCTACTTCATTATGTCTGTGTAAGTAATCTGTCTGTGCCAAGAGCTTGCACCCAGATGTAATGTGTTGTATAGTTTCTGGCATGATGTGACAATTTCTGCAAGTGTCATTTGTGAGTGTTGTATCTTTGATTTTGTGTTTTCTGTAGTTTTCAGTGTTTATGACCTGATCCTGTATGGCAATCATGAATCCGTCTGTCTCCCCAAAGGGGCATCCCCGATCTCACCAGCTGTTTGACGCAGTTTTGTCAACAAAATCCTGGACCAGGTCATAAGGATGCCTGCAACGGAGTGCCTTTCGAGCCCACGATTGCTTGATGGTGTCTATGCTTTTTATGTGTTGTGTCATGTCTGTGCGTTGTGAGTGTAAGTTTAATGGTGTGCTCTTTAAGTCTGCTAGAGTTACTGATTTATGTAATTGTGATGTTTCTTGTTTCCTGTAGAAAAACTCACGCAGTGACTGTATTTGTATGTAGTGAAGGTTAACTATGTCAATCAGGCCACGTCCGCCATCTTTACGTGGAAGGGTTAATCTTTCTGTAGCAGATTCAGGATGATGTTGTTTATGCTTAGTAAGTGTTGTTCTTGTTTTCCTTTGGAGTTGCTCGAGATCTGTGTGATTCCAATGTATAACTCCAAAAGAGTATGTGAGTACTGGGATGACATATGTGTTTATTGCTTTAACTGTGTGTTTCGCATTTATCAATAGCTGTGTTTTGAAAATGGAATTTAACCTACTTTGGTATTCTTTAATTAATCTTCGCTTTATTTGTGTATGTTCCGTTAGTTTAGCCTGTTGGAATCCTAAATTCTTGTAGAACTCGCCCTCTTCAATGGATTCAATAACATCTCCATTTCCAAGTGCAAAATCTTCTTTCTTCAGGATTCCTTTTTCTATGTGAAGTTTTTTGCATTTGTCTAAGCCAAACTCCATTTGTATGTCCTTAGTGTATGAGTGTGTAATTTGTAAGAGTTGATGAAGTTGTTTCTGTGTGGATGCATAAAGTTTTATGTCGCCCATGTACATGAGATGTGGCAGTGTAAACTGTGTTGTTTTTTCATGTCTGATATTGTAGCCGTAATGCGTGTTGTTTAACATGTTAAATAATGGGTTCAGGGCTAGGCAGAACCAGAGAAGACTCAAGGAATATCCTTGAAAATTTCCTCGCCTAATGAATATTTCGTTTGTTTGTATGGAAGTGTTGTTACTAACCCTGAGATGTAGTGTTGTTCTCCAGTGCTGCATAGTGTTTTAGAAGTGTTTTAGAAGTGTTTAGAAGAATGCAATGAGTGATGGATGTATTTCGTACATGTGTAGAATATGTAGCAGCCAACTGTGTGGAACACTGTTGAACGCTTTTCTGTAGTCTATATATGCCATGTGTATGTTTCTGTGTTGTTTGTGTGCTTGCCGTAGAACGACTGAATCTATTAGTAACTGTTCTTTGCATCCCCTGTGATTTCTACGGCAACCTTTTTGTTGTTCTGTAAGAATGTCGTGTTCTTCAACATGTTTGAATATTTTGTTTATGATACAGGATCTCAATAATTTGTAGAGTGTTGGAAGACATGTAATTGGTCTGTATTGTGTGGGGTCTGTGGTGTTGTTGTTTTTAGGTTTCAGTGGTGACCTGAGTAAGAAATTTTGGTATGTTTTGTGGATTGATGATGATGTGTGTTAGATGTTTAGCTAGTTCCTGGTGCAGTGATGTAAACTTTTTGTACCAGAAATTGTGAATGTTGTCTACACCAGGTGTCTTCCCGTTGTGTGTTCTGTTAACAGCGTATCGGATGTCGTGTACGTTTATTTCAGCACAGGGCATAGTTGGTATGTTGTGCAAGTTTCTGTTTTCATCCTCTGATGTAGTTGTTGTCTGTATGCTGTCATGTTTATTTTGAGTTTTGTGATTGCGTAGTAAGTACGGATGATAAAATCGTTCATTTCTGTTGTCCATTACATCTGTTGGCGTGGTTTTCCAGCCTTTATGGTCTGTGGATGCATTGCCACAGAAACAGCAAGGCTAGGTTGATTCCTCACGTCTGTTGAGGGCATTGCAGTAGCCATGCTTGGGCCGATGCTGCTTTTGCCACCGGTAACCAAGGGAGACTGTGGCTTATTTTTCGGACGTGAGCCTCTGCCTAACCCACGAACGCGGACCTTGTTAACCCGGGCAACGTCCGAGCCGATATTATACTTACATCTGGTTTCTACCATGATAAATATCTCCACAGAATGTGGGTGTGTGGTCACTTTTAGCTTCATTTCTCCCCATAGATCTTACTAGCATGGGTGTCCCTTCCAAAAGCTTGTGCTCCAGCGTGCATTGCTCTTTAGTTCAGTAAAATTACTGGGCTCTCCCACCACGACCAGGTGGTGACCACGGGAGAGTTATTATTATTATTATTATCATTATCAACCTGTCTCGATTATATATTAGATTTGTGAATTGTTATTTATACTACATTATTTGTATAATTTTAGTTTTAATTATATTAATCCTTTTGCTATTAATGAATTCGCTTTAATTAATCAGTTAGAAATTTTTTGTATTTTAAACTTTATGTTTACTTTATATCATTTTTTGTTCTATCTGGTTGTATAAAAACAACTGTTAGCTATCAGGCAACAAGCCCTTTAGACCCATATCTCTAAGAAAAATGTAAACGTGATACCGAGATTGTTTATCTATCAACTAACGGTGTAAAAGAATTTTGTCTATTTTTCCAATTTTAGGGAACCCCCTTTTCAAATTTTAGTAATCGATTTAAAATAATTTAGATATACAAATTAGAATAATAAATAAATTAGTTAATTGTTATAATCTCAGAATATGCGAAGGAAACTATGGGGGATGCCAAAAGTTTCCTCCTTTTTCGATGGTGTTATATGACCGATAATATCACATGAACGCACATAATTTCTCATTGACAAGAGAGGAGGAGGACCACTAGATGAGCAAGCATGCATTTTTTAAATTATCTCACCTTCCTCCAGAACTAAAGCATGAATGGTCTAAAAGAATGGAAAATAGAAAGAAGCGACAAAATTTTTAGGGAGTGACAGAGAATTTACAGAGTGGCACAAAATTGAGAGATTGGGAGACAGTAAGACAGCATAAAGAGACTGACTGATTAACTGGCCAGACAGGGAATTGACCAGATAAGAGATATCCGACCTAGTAAAAAGCTAAATAAAGAAGAAAGAGGACGAAAAGGGAAAAGAGAACAGAGAGAGAATGCAAAACAGGAAGAAAAAACAACTGTATTCCTGGTATGTTGTAAGTTGCGCGCATTTCGTATACCCCCGTTAGTTACCCCCTCGTTCTATAATAGAAATAGACCAATTTCCTTAATCGGGTCTTTTAATTTTCTTTTTTGAAAATAAACTCTTTTTATTTGACATAACGCTGCATTCATTCTCCTGAGAGAATCATACCTGTAATTCGGAGTTACTCTTACCTTCGCGCCTTAACTTTTTTTTTCTTTTGAATAAATCGGCGGTATTTCCGACGAAACATACCTGAAAGCAGAACCCTATCCTAAACTTGCATAATCTAATTTTTGACAGGCCATCTTACCCCACAATTTTATATCTCTGTTGGTCTCAAAGGTAAGAAAAAAAAATTATTATAATATTTTGCATAATTTTAAAATACTTTAAAAGCATTGCATAATTTAATACCAATCCGTTAAATTTATTTTGCTGTTGTACGTGTGTAAAGGCAGCACATCACATCACCATCAGCAGCACAGACCGAAGTAGACGATCGAAACTCTTATTGTAAGTGGCACTTACCACATCTCTAATTTCAATTTGCCTACTCAGCAGGTCAACAAAACGCAAAAATGAAGTGTTAACAGCAACCCAGTCATCCCATGTGATGCTGAAAACTGCTACACTAATGTGTTTTGGTAAACCTACAAAGACAAGTCATGGGAGTCAAATCATATAAATCATAGATTCCATAGAACAAAGTTGTATTTTTATTCCATTGTTTATTGAAAACCTGTATAATCTGGTTAAATTTGAATCAGCTGTTGCACTCTAATCCTGGTTGAAAACCTGCCATGGTAGCTAGTAGTAGCAAGTTATACAGACAATTGCCAACTGTAAGAGTATATAAATAGACTAACAAGTCGATGAATAAAAGACTATCAAAATGCTCACCCAACATTCGACATCAGTCCTTTAGCGTAAATCGTAACTGGATAGTAAATTTCGTGTACTTGTGACCTAATTACAGTGGTACGCATAATCTCAATTCACCATTATAGAACTATGTGGTTAGTTAATCTATACAATTTTCTCCATTACTTTGAGAATATCGTATGGATTAACTAGGCATTTATTTCTAACTAGGTGGATCGTTTTTCTCAGGATTTACTAGATCTAACTTGGCGTAAACTTATCACTATGTTGCAACAGCAGAATCTTTTGTTCATGAACACTACATGTGCCTATTGCAACTTTCAGTTAAATAGGTGCTTGTTACGTATTTGTATTAATCATTGATGAATTCCTGTATGTTTTAGTCGTTTCCTCACATGTGTACAATTTTGCATATAAAGTAGTGAAAGTCAGTTTGAACTCAACTGTGCTATCAATTTTAGTAAGCAACCTGTTACATTGAAAATAGTCGTATGTGCATTACAATGTTTGTATGTTATAAAGTTTTGTGAAGTTTTGTGGGGTTTTGTTTTTCCCAAAAAGACCAATGAATCATTTAGCAATGTTTTCCATGCGTGTAAGAAATAGTAACGGTGAGCTACAATTTGCATACTGTTTGATGTTTCCTTTCTAATAGCGATATTGAAAATGCCTGATGTTATGTTATTTTTCACATTAAAATTTTACATTGAATATTGATCATAAGATCCTGCTATAAATGTAAAGCGTTCATTACAGAAGTATTCGTGTTTAAGAAATTAATTTATATAACTCTAATCATTACATTAAAACTAATGCACCATATTCATATTCCCGTGCAATGCGAAGAAAATCAATTAAACGTATGAATTAGCATAAACGTATTAAGAATACACATATTTAGCACTTCTCACTTTTTTCTGCGTAAGGTATTTTCACGCAAGAACCATCCTGTCCAGCAAATCGCCATCCGTGGAAAGGACATTCGATACAATCCTCGTGAACCTTGCCATCAGTTCCTAAGTGAGCGCCCAAANGCAATTTTTCCTTTCACAAGTCTGTGATTAGTTACAATAATGTCAACAAAGACAGAAGATACCCAATAAAACTTTAGAAGGAGTTTCCCTTTGATTCTGTTCAACCAACTGTTTGATTTACTGTAAATGGCAGAAAAATTTAATTACCGAAATATTTATGGCCCAGGAGTAATAACAAAACACGTATTGGCTTAAACAAAGTCAATCGACCTACAAAAGAGCGAATCGAAGCTGCGATCGCTGTAAAACTAGAATATAATACAGATGCGCACAATGGTGGCGATCAACAATAGAGATTCTCGCAATCGCGTTTTTCTCGGGAATTTTTTTTTTAGCAGAAGGNAGCATCAGACGGCTACGAAATGTTAATAAAAATTTGCATTCAAAAAGAAAAAAACAAGACTATTTATTTGCAAGTAATTAATTACAAAGCATGACTGAATGGCACATAGTACTTGAATCTCTACACAATTTTATATAAACGAATTTGTAAACATTAATTATTGATATGAGAAAAGAATTTATTACTGTTAACTTATATGAAAGTATACAACATAAAAATATATCATAGTTTTCGAAATATATTTTGCGAACAATTTGATCGAATGGCATTCACAAAAAATAAGGAAGGTTACGTCAGAAGTAGATAACCAAAAACAGAAAAAATAAAATTTATTAAAAAGAAGCCTATTTACAAAAGAGATTTAAAATTACAAGTTTAGTAATTAACAGTTCATTTCAATGACAGAAAATTTCGTTGAGTTGTTTCGATAAGAAATAATTTTTATGCTTTGACATTAGAAATGTTCGTTTTGGAGATATTGCAAGTTGCAGGAATACGAAATCTAACTCTTATGAGAAGTATACTGTTGGCATTTACAATAAATAATAGAATAATACATAATATTAGCAATTGACGTGATAGCGTGCGTAATATTACACATCTATTCTACTATTAATACATAAGCTACATACAGAGAAATATGTAAAAACTTTATATGTACTGAATTTCTACGTTTCTGTATGTAATGAAATGTAATTTTCTATTTGATTACAGTGCTTTTCGTGCTTTAATTTTAGTTACAAATCAATTTTGCTTGGCAGTGTGAAACAATTAATTTTTCTTTCCTTTTGTCTTAGTTTCTTGCATATATTGTAGGGTAATGTTGATATTTCTAATTTATATTTAGATTCATGAGTATTGTTATACTCTTGAATCAAATTTAAAATTGAAGTTAAAAGTTATTTTATTATTTCCAATACCCGAAAAAGACTTGACGTATTTATCTTTTTGCCAATTTTCTTACTTCATACTGTGAGGCACTGAACAAAAATTTTTCGTACGAAAAAAAAAATAAAAAGGATAAGATTATATCTCTTCCTTGACACATCTTGACACATCTTGATTTATTGCCAGGAACCTAACGAAAAGTTCTCTATTGATCGCAAAATCAAACATTTCCAATAACAAGCATAAGCAGTAATGTGGAAAACCCCGAACATAAAAGAACGGGATCGATGACAACAGAGGAGTTCGTCGATCATCTTGAGCTGGTTGGTCAGTAAGATTCACTATCTAGTTGTCAGCTTGAGTTCGCTATTTTATTAGACGCTAGTCCCGATACCGTTAAATAGTTTTCCGGCCGTTTATCTATTTAAGACATCAGATAAATTATTTTAAAATTTACATACACTTATGTTAAAAAGTGTCGCATCTAAGAACAACTTTCGAACGTTCTGCATGGGTATAACACTTTCAGAATTTCTCCAGTGCAGTCCGAAATACCCGTAGAAGTTCCAAGAAAAAAGACTCATGTCTGTGGAAATGCTAAGATATTTTTCACCTAGTGACTGACGGTGAAATTTTTCTCGCGGATAGGGCCTGCTACAATAGTCCTTTTTATATAAAACTTCTAAACTATATAGCTGAACTCTAATACGTATTGATATATACGTGTAAATAGCTTTTCTAAAATAAATAGGTTTTAGAATAGCGAATCTATTTTTTTTTGTGCATTTCTTTCGGTCGCGCTGTGTCTTGGGTTTAAATCCGACCACTTACATAGTACAAGCGCAACCCCTGGCGCGCGAACCCGCAATGGCTCTTCTTGCAATTGATTTGTCCTATAAGGCACAGCTGTGTCAGTTTTGACATGGCACCATTAAGTAGCACGAAGCCTGCGTTCACAATACCATATTGTGTAATTCTTCCATAATAACCACCATTAAACCTAATTAAAAGTATATTTCAGTATCTATAATACTTTACAATAAAAGATAAAGTTTATTATTTTTGTAGAAATCTTGAAATATTTATTGTAATTTAAGTATAGGTAAAACAATTATTTATTAATGTAAGTAATGAGATGACTTTTACTCTAAAACGTCTTTTTTCCACACAATTGCTGTCCCACGTTTATTTACATTTCGCACGAAATAGAAGGCGATTTGCAAT
>NW_019384839.1:102842-115727 GCF_000671375.1 Centruroides sculpturatus
AATTATATATAAATTAGGTACTGTACATATAATTATATATTAATTATATATAAATTAGGTACTGTATATAAAATTATATATTAACTAATTGTAACTTTATTATAATTAAATATATAATTTCCGCCGTCTAGCTTGGCGCCACGCTACGAAAATTTTAGGCAATAAATTGAGTTTATTATCGTCTGTACAGTATGTAAATTAGGTACCGTAATCTAATACAGCACTAATTTTCTACATTTCTTGTGAAAGTAACACTTCTTATTCAACGGCCATAAAAATTATTTATATTAATGATGTCTCCAAAGTTCATTATAATTAAATATATAATTTCCGCCGTCTAGCTTGGCGCCACGCTACGAAAATTTTAGGCAATAAATTGAGTTTATTATCGTCTGTACAGTATGTAAATTAGGTACCGTAATCTAATACAGCACTAATTTTATACATTTCTTGTGAAAGTAACACTTCTTATTCAACGGCCATAAAAATTATTTATATTAATGACGTCTCCAAAGTTCAACGAAGTTTTCGCAGAAAAATAAGTTATTTGGCCGCTGTTTGCTGAGCTGTTCGGCGACGAAAACAAGCTTGAGCAATGGCGATGTAGAATGGTGCACACTCGGTAAGTAATCCTACAATTTTTTGTTTATAGCGTAGTTTATACGGATTATTTGCAAAAAAATATACGTATTTTGGAAATGTTGAGTCGGATTAGTCTAGATTCGATTAATTTTATGGAAGAAAACCTTTCAATCAGCCGTAGTCCGTAAACTTCACACGTGTCAGGCCGTGATTGGAAGGACTCGTAAGAAATCGGATTTTTAAAGAATGGGATGTATCTATGATCTTATAGGGGGTCGACTGTATAGTGAGAATTGAAATAAGGACAATAAGGCAATAATAATTTAACTATCAATCTTAATATCTATAGAATAATGTAATGTTTTAATATTTTACCTAGAGCAGTAACAGGCTTGCACTTTCCAACAGGTAGATCTCTAGATTCTAACAAAGGTATCCATCCATTCGGATATGCGGGAGGAAACTCCTGTGTTTTTCTCGATCTATTTGTATCTTTTAATAACTGAATTCGTTTTCTACGTAATTCCTTCGCATTCATTTTTCCATCTTCATAACCGATACCAGTCATGTCCTGCATCAATAAAGAGTATTGTTGAAAAGTGAATAATATTTTGAAATTAAATATATGTTTATGTTTACTTACAACAACATTGTTTATAGTCGAAAAACAAAAGTAGATGATAAGAATAAAAACCAACGATAGAAATAGTAGATAAGGTTTATTTATAGTTATCGAAGCGATGCATTGAAAGATATCCANAAGCACTTATTTATAATTTCACTAGCTCTTGTGTGTATTGATATTAATGTTAAAATTAAACTAAATTACGTGACAAAGATTTTAATGTTGAGAGAGTTTTAAACATCAAGAAGTAACTTTTATGTTTTTCATTTCAATGAAGCATTTTTGTACATTTACTATAATAAAAAAATAATCAAAAACAACAAATGTAAATTGCAAATTAAGTTTTTTTTACATTTTTTATTAGACAATACAGTATTTTTTAACCTTACAGAAACTTGTATTTAATGTTTTATATACTGTATATTACAACAGAATATGTTAAGTGGAAATCAGATTAGTTAACAATTTAATATAATTTTCACATAAACATAATTCATAGTTTTTAATGCATAATTGTTAAAACATTGTAAATTATAAGTTACTTTTTCTACAAATACTCTAATCCATTGGTTCGTTTCCAAATCAAATCCTGTGGAAACNTTTTTTCATACTTTTCGATTATCTGACTTTTCAATTATCCGACCAACCCCAGTTTTCATTTCAGTCAGATAATCGAGGCTCTACTGTATTCCTTATAAAAACATGCATTTAGGAATAAAAAAAAAGCTATATTTGTGTTACTATAAAAAATTTGGGAATCGGGTTGAAGGATCACAAATATAATGTCTAAGAGGGATCTAACGCCACAACATTATCTTAGACAGCGCAAGCTGAAGTCTCTATATTAAAATGAGAGGAAGCATATATTGTTAAGTTTTTGGACTCCCTGACTTTAGACATAAGCAGAGAAAAGATTGAAATTTATAAAGGATAGCTACAGAATACGTCGCATCAATATGAAAGGTACACAGAAGGAATTCTGTCTGCTTGGAACTACTTACTTGTTAGTTAATTAGCTTTTTAAAACTTGTGTCTTAGATTTTTACATTTTTGGTACTATTTCCTAACCAGTTGAACCCTGAATTTTTTTTAAAATGACAAGTTCCCTGGCCTGGATTTTTTGTAAAATATTTTAAAACTGCTATATCTTTTTTAATTTTTGCGCTAGAGACGCGCTGTTTTTTTATTTTGTCTATAAACACTTTATTTTCACTGATTATAGTATTTGTTTTTATTATTTACGAAAAAAAATTTTTTAAAAGAGAAAAGTTCTAGGTATTTTCATATAAAAAAATTAAATTTAAAAAATCGTATTGTTTATCACAGCAGTTACAAAGTTGAAGTGTTTCTACGTATAACAAAACAGACCGCGTCATTCTAGCTTCAATAGAACCCCCGATGTTTACGTTCAAAGATTGGTTTATGACCGGGGTGTGTCAAGTTACACGTACTGTCATGGCGTCGGCTTCCCGGTGTGATAAGCGATACTTATTATTTTTTATTTTAAAATATTTAAAATTTAATAAATGTTGTGAATATAATTACTTGGATTGGCTTTTTTTTAGGTTGTCTGACTGTAACATCGACAAATCAGTTCATCTCGTCATAAATATTCCCGGGAAACTTCACCTTCCTATAGTATGTCTATGGGAAACCTTCTTGCCGTTAATTGGCTATAAATTTCTTGTTTAGACGCCTTTTATGCTATAATTAGTTAATTTTATTATGACTGAATTAATATTAACCAATGAGTGTTTTCTCAGAACCGCCTATTCAGGATTTTCCCGCGAAGAACCAATGACTTCCAAAATCACGTGTTCAGAGTTAGAACGTAAACAAACGTTGAGAAATAGCTATTTTCTTGATGTTATATCTGTAATTTTACTACTTTTCATGTTATTTGACTTTACTTAGACCAGAAGATTACTCGAAAATTTTTCCAGGAAATTCAACTCTTAACATTACATAATATGAGAAAATATGTAAATAAACGCATGCAAAATTGCGAATTACAGTCAAATATTGTAAAATTAGTTGAAATAATATAAAAATAATATATAGTATGCATTATCTGAGAGGAAACTTGTTTTAACTTCAACCTACAGATGACTCATCCATTCCCCTCACATTACAGTAATTAGAGACATAATGGCTTTAAAAATAGCTGTTTCTATCGTTGAATATTCTCTAGCTAACTGCTAGAGAATATTCAACGAACTGTATAGAAAAATCGTTGTAGAAAGAAAAAAAAAAAAAAAAATGCAGACACCAAGTGTTTGCATTCTTCAGGAAGTACTTCCGGATGTTGTCTATTCGCTGGAAAAAACTCATCATTGCTAATTATATTTGAATATTGTAATATTCGTTTAAAACATATATATATAATGTCTAATATTCACTTCTCGAAGCAGAAATACGTTTAAAACTAATTAACCTGACCTAGTTACCCCAACCCCACCATTCTCCTGCTGAGTCAGGAAGTAATTGTGAACTTTTAACCCCTGGTCGTAAAACACGTGCATTTGTTTTGTTTCAAAGTAAACAAATGCCTTTGCATTATAATCTGGGCAAAAAAAGGGCCGATTTAACGGTACTATTACTATGTACAAAAAATTTGACGCGCGTCACGCGCGCACCACTCGCGTCACGCATCGCTTTGCGCGTCAGTAATCGTTTGTCACAATTCTTGCCTTAGCTAGTGTCCTTGAATGACTGTTTGAACACGTGCTACAGTTATTTATAGCTATGTAAACAGAGGGGACCGATTTAGCGGTAATATATGTAATAAACGAACCGGAATTGCAGTTTAACGTTTCGCACGCGACAGGGGACCGAAAATTCGGTATATAAAATAAACTAAGCAAAAAAATCATTCAAAAACATAATCTTATTAAGAATCCAACGTATGATGACGAAATACATCGTTAAATACGTAATATTCTATCACACGGATTTATGCAAATCAAATAAATTTTATGTCCAGAGCCTTAAGCCGCATGTCTCGAGGGCTGTAAAACGCGCGGCTTTAGCCTCAAGGCGTCAGGGTTCAACCGGCTAATGTTATATTATATCTGATTATTATTTTTTTTATCTGATATATGTATATGTTACTGTGAAAGACCGAAATTAGAGAATGTCGATATTCTCCGGTGAATGTCGACACATACAAAATACGTTGGTGTAAGACCGAATATTTGGTTTTATTATTATACATTCGAACAATCGCCGGTGTATGTCGACAAACACAGATAAGCTTTGGTGAAGGTCGAAACGACACCCGAGAAGCCGATGTCGACAGAGAAGCGACAGTCTGTCGCCACATTTTTCGCCGTTTCCTTCTGTTCAAATTGGTAATACCGTAAGAATACAAGTACCTGATGTCGACCGTGGTTGCACAGATGCCCGAAATGTGTTGGCGGTTGTTGTTGGAATAGAAGACTCTGACTTTTATAAATTAACAAATAAAAATGGTATTATCAAGCAGCTTTATACTCGTAATGAGTTCGTAATTTGTAAAGATAAGTTACTTTCCATAGATGATATTTCTTCCCAAAAAATATCACCGAGGGAGGCAGCTGCAGCTAATTCGAAAAGTGGAGGGCAGTGCTATATACGCTGTCATTGCAAAAAGAAGTGTTCCACGAATAAATGCAGTTGTAAAAGCAAGGGACAAGAGTCCCTTGCTTTTAACCATTGCAAAGAGAAGTGTTCCACGAATAAATGCAGTTGTAAAAGCAAGGGACTCCTGTGCAATTCAAATTGCTATAACAGTTTAAGTTGTTGCAATAAATAAGATTGTATAACGTTAATCACATAATTTATGTGTAAGTTTATTATTGTTTTATTTTCTTTAATGATTTAGAATNTCCACGAATAAATGCAGTTGTAAAAGCAAGGGACTCCTGTGCAATTCAAATTGCTATAACAGTTTAAGTTGTTGCAATAAATAAGATTGTATAACGTTAATCACATAATTTATGTGTAAGTTTATTATTGTTTTATTTTCTTTAATGATTTAGAATGTACTGTTCGTTTTAGGTTCAACAGTTTATTTACATGTGCTGTTACTTAAGCTTTTTCCTATTTTGACGTATTAAAAAGTTGCATTTTTGTATAAAGTAATAAAAATACTTTTATTCAACATTCATCATCAGTGCATGCTGAATGTCGACATTTGCCGGTGTAAGTGATAAATAATGATATTTAGCAAATATTTCGTACATTCACGAAATGACTATGTGAATGCTGACATTCACCAGAGAATGTTTACATTCGCCAGATATCGGTCATTCACAGTAACATATACATGAATTTTGTTATAATTTGTGCATCAATTTCTCTATTTGAATTTGCTCTGATTAAATCTTTGTTTTTTTTATATTTGAATTTATATATTCTATTTTTAGATCACTATTATTTATTATCATTTAACCTGAAGATAGCTAATCGAATTGGCCAAAAACGTTAGTTACGTTTAAATAAATTTTTTTCAGCAACTTAAGGTGTTCTTCAGTCTATCGTTTGTTGACTATGTTGTGATAATTACATAGATTTTGTAAAAAGTATCAATTATTGGTGAAAGATCAATGGCAAGTTGATTTAAATACCAAAAACATTCATGGATTAAATTCTACACACAGAATACCATCAGATATATCTGGCTGGATTAAACATAGTAATTTACAAAACTTATTAAATTACATCACAATGTATAACGCATTATTTTTATTTAAAGGTGGATACATAGGAAAAAGAAATCTTTTAAAAAAAATAGAATACTGTACAATTATTTTCACATCGAACTTCTTGGGTTTCTAAGATCAGATAATAATAATAATAAATTGTTATTTTCAGAAGTATATTATATAAAAAGCATTGTTCTGTTTGCGATATTCTATCTTACGAACAATTCTGAACTGAACAAAAAATAGATATTTTCAAAATCAATTCATTGTATAGGTATTTATTAAATAAGTAACAAATAGTTAAATATGTGAGATGCTGAATGATTATTGATATTTCAATAAAATTTTTACAAGATTTAAATAAAAATTTAATTATTTTGTTAAATTTTAAAAATATTCAGGAGAACAAAAAACAGACGTTTCCTTTTTGAAAGTTAGTTTTCTGGGAGAGATTTTTATTTTTGTTATTATGAAATGATTAACTAACCAAAAGAATTAGCATGACATCCCATCAGATGGTCCGAATTATTAATCTGTATTGCAGAAGAATTTTATTATAAATAGGTGATTCGCGCTAAACTCGGGCATATACTACAAGGTACAACATATGTAATAAAAATCTATTTTTTAATTGAAAATGTTTTTTTCTACTTTTTAATTCTTATTTTACAAAAATTAAAAGTATACATTATTTAAAAATGAAAATAAATAAATTAATTTTTTCACAAGTTTCAGCTAAAATATATACAGTAGAGCATCATTTATCCAAATCAATTAGGACTGGGAATATTCGGATAACCGATTATGTACGAAAAGATACATTAACCTATGTAGTGTTGAAATTTTTATACGTTGTGTGTTGCTTCGCGTTGAATTTTCGTCAATGTTAAGCCTAATGTAAACTTTTTGAAATAATAATCGCGGCTATTGTATCGTTAGAAATTATGTCTTTATTTTTTACAAACGAAATAAATGAATTGAAAAATATAAAAACAAAAAAAATTTGTACATTAGAAGTTATTTAGTATAAAAAACGTTCGATTCAGCATAACACAAACCTCAGAAAAACACCACACAAAAGTGACAGTGCTGCCAGCTAAAGCACATACATAAACATTAAAAAATATTGGAGTAACCCAAGATATAGCCAAAGATTTCAGCGCCACAGCACTTGTGAAAATTTAAACTTGCCAACTGGAATTCTTTCGAATAACCAACGTTTCGGATAATCGACTTTCGGATAAACGACACTCTACTGTATTAAACATTGAGCGTATTTATCACTAATAAAATTAAATGATAACTTTTGAAGTTTCAAAATAATTTTCTGGTTCAAATCATTTTCTAACCATGTCATTGTTTATTCATTTAACTTCTGACATTCGCTTATTAATTGCATATTTAATTTATGTCTATATGCTACAATAAATTGTTCGTTTAGTATTTGATATTAAGTAATAAAATCATAATGTAAATACTTATTAAATTCATATATAAAAACAATGGATAATCATTCATACTTACTAATTATAGTAGCTTTATTTATATTATTCTTTCAATACATTTTAATTAATAAACGTCGAGTATTACGACTTTACGTAAAATAAAAATATTACCAAAGATATATTAATAATTTACAACCACACTTCTTCGATATCTTTAAGTATAAGTGAGGAGCAATTTTTTCATTAGAATCAAAAAGTTTCAACAATCAGCAAACCTCAACATACAATAAGATGAATTGTAAGTATATTTTGTAAAACAAAAATAAATGAATACATTCGAGTTGTATTATAAGGTTTTTTTGTACGCATATTTCATAGAAAGTGAACACAATTTAGCATTTTACTAGTTATAATTTATATAAACGAAATAATACTCGTTCATAAATCAGGTACAAAAGT
This sequence comes from Centruroides sculpturatus, assembly GCF_000671375.1. Classification (NCBI taxonomy): domain Eukaryota; kingdom Metazoa; phylum Arthropoda; class Arachnida; order Scorpiones; family Buthidae; genus Centruroides; species Centruroides sculpturatus. The sequence continues at coordinate 110,639 of NW_019384839.1, forward strand.
CAGTTCGTATTTCAATGCTTTCGATTGGTTTTTCTTGCCGTGCTGCTTAATTTAACAATTTTCTCACTATATGTTCATTCACTGGCGCATTTACCTACTGCAATCGTATAAAATTTGATCATCTGAATCTTTTGCGAACCTTTATGTTTTCAGATTTCTCGAACCCAAAAAATGCAAAATATTACAATTAATTAAGTAGATACGTGTATTTTTGATGGTGTGTTTGTGTATTGGTGTCCTCTTCTGTTAATAGCTCAGAATAAAATGAAGATTATAAAACAAAACTAAACATGGTCGTTTGAAATAAAAGGTCATTCTTGCCATTACATTTTGGTACCTGAAAGTCAAAGGCTGGGAAAATAGACAAAACTGGTTTGTCATATCCTGTGAATGATAGGTTTTTATTCGTTACTTACATTTATACTTTTTCATTAAATAAAAATTGCAATAACTGTTGATGCTGCGGTTTTTTGTATAATATTTTAAAACTGCTATATTTTTCTTAATTTTTGCGCAAGAGACGCGCTGTCTTTTTTTTGTCTATAAACACTTCATTCTCTCTAATTATTTGTTTTTATTATTTATGAGAAAATTTTTTTAAAAGACAAAAGTTCTAAGTATTTTCATTTTAAAAAATTAAATTTAAAAAATCGTATTGTTTAACAGTGCAGTTACAAAGTTGAAGTGTTTCTAGTTATAACAAAACAAACCAAGTCATTCTAACTTTAACAGAACCCTCCATGTTTATGTTTAAATATTGATTTATGATCGGGGTGTGTCAAGTTACACGTACTGTCATAGCGTTGGCTTGCTGGTGTCATAAGCAAAACTTATTTTTTATTATATTTAAATATTTAAAATTTAATAAATGTTCTGAATATAATTACTTGGATTAGCTTTTGTTTAGATTGTCTGACTGTAACATTGACAAATCAGTTCATCTCTAGTCATAAATATTCCCAGAAAACTCCACTTTCCTATAGTATGTCTATGGGAGAATTCTTGCCGTTAATTTGCTTTAAATTTCTTGTTTAGACGCCTTTTACTCTCTAAATCGTCAATTCTATTATGACTGAATTAATATAAACCAATGAGTGTTATTTCAAAACTGCCTATTCAGGATTTTCCCGCGAAGAACCAATGACTTCAAAAAACACGTGTTCAAAGTTAGAACGTAAAAAACATTCAGAAATAGCTATTATCTTCATGTTATATCTGTAATTTCACTAGTATTCATGTTATTTGACTTTACTTAGATCAGAAGATTACTCGAGAATTTTTCCGGAAAATTCATCTCCTGACATTACATAATATAAAAAAATGTGTAAATAAACACATGCAAAATTGTGAACTACAGTAAAAAATTGCAAAAGTAGTCGAGGTAATATAAAAATAACATATAGTATACATTATCTGGAAGGAAACTTGTGTTAACTTCGACCTACAGATGCTCGTCCATTCTTTTTCCATTAGTCATTAGATACATAATGTAAATACTTAAAAACATATAATAAAGAATAATAGGATATGAAAATAGTTATTACGTAAATAGTATAGAATTAAACGAATCACATATAGGGGTGACCGGGGCAACTTCGGCATGCGGGGCAAGTTTGTTAAGCGCTTTTTTTTAAAAACAAATTAAAAGAAGACTTTGGTTATAGGTTAGGCAGTTGAGTTTTATTGGTGGCTTGTTGAGTGTAGTGTTTTTATTGTTCTCCAACAAGCGTAGTTGAATTATCAAGCAAATTTTCATTTTCGTTCAATTCCATATAATATTTTTTTTCCATTTATATTGAATTGGCAGGTTTTGTTATAATTCCATGATAACGAAAGTTACTTTTCCTGTTAGAAGGATGTAACTTCAACTTATTCACGTGGCCAGATCGTGGCTTGGCATTCTGTTCTCAGGGTTGTACTTAATGTTTCGAAATCATGACTAGCGGGGTAAGATCGGCAACATAAAGCCACATTAGAAGCAAAGGATAAAAATCAAACAGATGATAAATGAAAACATGTTTGCATTTGTTATTCATGTATATATGTCTTTGAACTTGCATTTCGTTGTAATAATATTAAATGGGTGTTGGATTTGTATTTCTTTGTTTTAATAGTGAATTCCAACTTATACATTGTTAATAACATAATTTTATATACGTGCCTATCTTGCCCCATTACTGTTGCCCCTATACCAGGGGCAACTTTAATAAAAATAATTAAAATAATTACAACTTTACAAAAAGAGAGAAGTTGCCGATCTTGCCCCTATACCCGGGGCAACTTCGTCAATTTCTCTCTTCTTGTAAAGTTGTAATTATTTTAATTATTTTTATTTCCAAACTGATTTTAACCAGTTCTATAGTAAGGTAACATTCCAATAGACAATATGCAATGCTTTTTTTTCAGTTTACAGCAGTATTTATTACACAAAATTTAAGTAAAGCTTAACATGCCGATCTTGCCCCTATCTCTCCTAATGTTATATATGAATACTTACAAAATATAAAAGTGTCGATTCTAATATAATGTGAATTTAAATACAAAGTAATAATAAAAATTGAATACAATAAGATCTGTTTATAAAATGGCAATATATTTTATTAATATATATATAATTGCGAAAAAGAAATATGAAAACAGTTTTTGCAAAATTGAGCTCTGTATAATGAATAAATATTTCTCAAAACAACAAAATGTTCATTGCAATTTTAATTCATAAACTTTATACAAGTGTAATTTATAATAAATCGATTTAAAACATGATAAAAACAATTTTATAACCAAAGCAGAAATAAATTATAAGAAAGGACTTAAAAGTAAACAGTTCCAACAAAACTGATTGTTATATATCAAGGACAACATTCTGTTCAATAAAATTAAACAGTAACCTTGACATATGACCCACCTCTGGCAGGGAAGAAAGTTTTTGTTTAGAGAGTAATAAAACACTTAGCGCGTTGTCGTTAACGGTGGGGAGTGTGTGGCAGCTCACATGACACCCTGTTGCGAAAGTAATGAACTTTAACCGACCTTGACAGACGATCTTACCCGTCTGTAGTTACTAAGAATAACAATTGGGGAGCAGTTGTTTAGGTAATAAACCACTTGGTGGTTTATTAAGTGACTCTTCCGCTCTACTAATATTACCACAAAAGCAATAAACACTTAACACTGGAGTTTGAAACACAGTCAATTCCTATCGGATTACAAAGGAACAAACGAAAATCGGTGAAAGTTGAGATAATCTATTGGCAAGAGAAATCAGGTCTGTTTATTTCAAAGCTGTGTCGTCTGTAATTACAGGAAAATAAAGTAAATAAAACATTATACAGAAAAAAAAGTATCAAAATAACAGATAGAATCATAATTTCTGATAATCAGTGGCTGTGATTTTACGATTTTAAAGGAAAAATGGAGGACGCTAAGCAAGCAGTATGTAAATTACATGATTAATACATTCAATATTGAAAGGAATATAGTATAAACATTGTATATAAATAGTTATATATAAATAGTTTTTGGCTAGTATAGCCTAACTAGACTTAACTAGTAAACATGTTTTTCCCATGATGTTTCAAAGTTCAGAACGAAAACGGACTGATTACAAGTATATATTATAATAAAATCTTGGTCTATAGCTAATCGACATCTGTGGAATCCATGTCATGTGGACTATGTTACGCGAGCAAACGTTTTGTAGTTTGTGGCTACTTCTTTCCTGCATAGCTTACCTAGCAAAAATGGCTTTTAGCCTCATGGGAAAAATGCAAGGCTTGGGAGCCCGACCCGAGCGTACACTAACTCTCGCTTCCTTTAGTTTGCGGCGGCTCTTACACTCTGAGGCTCCAGAGAAGTGCAGTTTGTCTAAAACATATCACTGGACATTATAAACTCAGCAAATAAAACCGATCATTTAAAATTTTTATTATTACTTTTCTCGAAAATGAAACTTTTTGATATATAGATAAATTTCAATCAAATGTGTTTAGATAAAAGTAAAATATTAAATGCTAACTGCAAGAAAATATTCAACGATTTGTATAAAAAAATCGTTGTACAAAGTTAAAAAAAAAATGCATACATCAAGTGTCTGCATTCTTTCGGAAGTACTTCTGGATGTTGTCTATTCACTGGAAAAAATTAATTCAGTGCTAATTATATTTGAATATTGTAATATTCGTTTAAAAATATGTATATAGTGTCCAATATTCACTTCTCGAAGCAGAAATACGCTTAAAACTAATTAACCTGACCTAGTTATCTTAACCCCATCATTCTCCTGCTGAGTCAGAAAGTAATTATAAACTTTTAACCTTTGGTTGCAAAACTCGTGCATCTGTTTTCATTAAAAGTAAACAGATGCCTTTGCGTTNATAGTGTCCAATATTCACTTCTCGAAGCAGAAATACGCTTAAAACTAATTAACCTGACCTAGTTATCTTAACCCCATCATTCTCCTGCTGAGTCAGAAAGTAATTATAAACTTTTAACCTTTGGTTGCAAAACTCGTGCATCTGTTTTCATTAAAAGTAAACAGATGCCTTTGCGTTATAATCTGGGCTTATAAAAACATACTTTTTAAATTTTTTAAGAACGCTTTTTTTTAGTAAAACAACATTTACCTATTATTTAGTGATAGAAAATCTCGTTATATTTGAGGATTTACGATTGCTAGTGCTTACCCCGATAGATTCTCGTGTTCATGACAACGTCCCGTTAACTTTGATCGACAGCTGCTAACAAGTTCAGAAAGTTGTAAACACGTGACTGCACTGTCTGATTGTGGCGTCCTTTGAAATTGGTACCAGGACTAAGTTTTTGAAATCCATTCTTTATACGTTATGTGAAAAACATCTGTTTTTGTTATATACTTGTATATACAGTCGACCCCCCTATAAAATAGAGATACGTTCCATTTTTTAGGAATCTGATTTCTTACGAATCCTTCCAATCACAACCCGACACGTATCAAGTTTACGGACTACGGCTGTTTGAAAGATTTTTTTCCATAAAATTAATCGATTCTAGACTAATCCGACTCAACATTTCCAAAATACGTATATATTTTTTGGGAATAATCCGTATAAAC